>NC_071105.1:14125000-14370000 GCF_024256425.1 Clarias gariepinus | reverse complement strand
ACCTCACAAAGGTTCCTTTGTTCATTTTCGTTTCCTTTTTTAATCAACAGCCCTAACGACTTGGCCTATAAATGAAAAAAGTTGTATCTGAAATCCTGTGGTTAGAACATCTTAACTCATAACTCTTCTCATAATTTCATTCATGCATTATTCAATCAAACAGTTTTGACTGCCAACCACACCATACAGTTTAACTTCAAACACTGATAGCATTCCTTGCTAGCTGAAATCTATAAATGATTACACATTTGTATTAATTAGACAATCCAGGTAACAGATGGCAGTTTACAGTACTAGTGTATACATACAAGCACACAATAGCCAAAGACTAAACCTCTGTCAGTTAGAGTGAACAATTTCACTATCACCAACAAATCAAAGCTATGATCTGAAAAAAAAAAACAAGAACCAGTCAAGGCTAGAAAACATTTTTTTTTACAGCATTTTGTGTTTATGTATTATTACCACCAGTGGTGCTGTTGTGCAGTCATAAGACATTTGTTATAAGCAAATAATCCCAGAGTATGTAACTTTATATTCATATAATTTTATCTGTAAAAGACCTGCTAGGCTATTTATTCTGAACTGTACTACAAATGTAGCAGTTCAATTGATGCTCAAACACTCATAAGATATAAGTTTGTGTGGCGTAATAGGCCTCAGATGTTTAATAGTTTCATTATGATGGCTTAGGACTGAAATTACCACATTGTACCAATGTCTCCACCACGGGGAAACCTCCGCCTCTGAAAAATGAAGCCAACAAAGAAGTTCCAAAACATACAGTTTTTCAAATGCACACTGAGGGCTGTCTTCAAAAGGGAATCAATCTCCATAGACACCTACTAAGTATGTTAAAATGCCAAGCTTTACAACAAAATAAACATGTTTACAACCTGGGACAAAACAAATGGTATCACCCATTTTCCAATTCAGGGATTATTTAGAGTGTAGGCATAGTCAGATGGCAACAACCAGAAACTGTCTAAATTAAAAAGCACTGTACAGTACCTCATTACATGAAAACATCAAATATTGAGCCCAACATTGGGTAGGTTCCCCTCGTGCTACCACAGCAGCTCTGGTCCTTAGGAGGATGACTCCACAAGATCTCTGGTGGTGTGCTGTGTCTGGCACCAGGACATTAGTGGCCGATCTCATGGTTGTTGAATGGGTCCTTCATGGGTCAGGCTTGTTTGTCCAGTGTATCCCATGGATGCTTGATTGGATTGAGATCTGTGAAGTTTGGAGATCCAGACCCAGATCAATAACCTTTAACTCTAATACCTTTTTATCCATGCCAGCATTTACTTTTTTATTTACAGCAATTTGTGCTGCATTGGCTTTTCTGCGAGATTTGGACTAGACTGGCTAGCTTTTGGTCTCCACAGGCATAAATGATCCTTGCGTGCCCATGATCCTGTCACAACTTAACTGGTGTATAATTGATAATATATGTTATTTAATTCATCCAGCAGTGGTGTTATTGTTGTAATTGATTGGTGTATGAATAAAATTGTTTATATTTTAATATTGTATTAAATATAATTGTATTTACTTTTAATGTATATTTGTAGGTAAGAGTGCCAACCCTCTCTATTCTACTCTGTCATTTTCTCAGTACCAGCAGCAGAGAGTTGCCCCATGGCAGACCCTGATGTCTCAGTGGCGTGTGTGGCTCGTGGTGGTGCTCGCAGTGGTACTGGCAGCCCTGGTTCCCTACACTGTGTACTGTATGCTGACAGCCTTTAATAACCCCTCTCAACATCCTCTCTTCAACATAGCTGCTATCAGCTTTGGTATCCTGTCTGAAATCCTGCTGTACAGGTGAGTGATGATGTCTCATAGCCATCAAGAGATCCATAGTAATGGTCCAGTATCACTATGGAGCAGAGATCCAAATAAAAGGAATTATTTCTTCTAAAAGTGAAGGTATATTATAAAATATAGCATGAACGTGAACAAAAACATTAATGCAATCCAAAGTCAAAACAAAGTCAAAACAAATATAAAAACATATAAGGAGCTTAAGCTATGAATATTAACTGTATTCATGTTGGTGTGATATGGGTGGAAAATGTGCGAATGTGCAAGTTCTCTGTTTAGAAGCTAATTAATGAGCATTATGGAATTCTACACATAAAGCTAAACATGCAAAATGGGACATGACAGCTACACAATGTGCAAAAAGGTACAAATGCCTGTTTAATAGCAAGAAACCAACTGGGTCTCTCTTACAGCAAGACACCTAAATGGGGGTTAAGCCCCAGGCTGAGTAAGAAGCCCTGTCCCTGCTAAACCTGTTTGGGAGAGAGAGGGGGGGGGGACGACTTTAAAATTAATTTGGTGGTTGGGGGCTTTGTGGTTGCCAGAAGGTATGCACATCTGTGGCTGTCTAATTGCAGAGATGACAATAAACCATGTGACTCACAACACCCACAAACCTCCACCACACTTCTCCATCAGAGAGAGAGAGAGAGAGAGAGAGAGAGAGAGAGAGAGAGATTCAGCCTCTTATGTAAGCACTTCTAATCAGAAACCATGCTTTGTCTGATTAAAATTGAGATATATGATGAGTTTTGATGTAGCTGTGATGTCTACGTCTGCATGTCGATCTCCTTACATCACGCACCCAATCGTAGATTGTTTTTTATTTTTTTGCACTGAATATTGTATGACATGACATATTGGTTCCCATAATGCAATGTATGTATGTTTTTTCACACCTAAACCTAACCTAAGCACTAAATTGCAAAAGTTTCAGCTCTAGCAGTACTGTAGTTAGCTGTTGCTGGTAAAACCAGCCCCAGCTAGTAATCATTGTTAATATTAATAAGCATAAAATATAGGTTTAATTTTTACATTAGAGCTTTACATTTGTTTAAATTCCATCCACACATCTATGAATCTCTGTAATCCAACTAAGGACCATAGGGGCCAATGGTGGACAATGGTTGTATTTATTCCTATTATTACATCTGTGGTAGCTCCAGTCACACACATTCACAGAGTACGGTCAATTTGGGAAACCCAATTAGCCTAATCTGCACTTCTTTGGATTGTGGGAGGAAACCGGCATACGCGCAGGAAACGTACCAAGCACAGGGAAAACATGCACACAGACCCCAAGGCAGGAATTGAACCCAGACCCTAAAAGTGCAAGCCAGGTAGTTAGTTACCTTACACTGATTCAATATTACCTCCAGGTACCTCCTAAGCAAACTAGCTTACAAATTCTATTTTTATTTGTTACACACATATGTATGCACATACAGTCTGATGTACAGTAAAATCTGACTATGACCTTAAAAAAATACACTAAAGATAAACTTTACACTGAATATAAAAAGTACTGTATACAGTGTATAGCACAAGAAATATTATAAGACTTGTGAAAACAGCAGTATGATTATAAACAAGAATTGGAAAAAAAAATATTACACTGTTAAGCAATTAAAAAAACAGATGCCAGGTTTGGATATGCAGTTTGTGTAATTACAACCAATATCCATGTTCACTAGTGAGCAAGTCTAATTTGGTGGATTATTATATTTTCTAATGAGCTGCAATAACTACAAACTAACTATTGTGAAGCAAAGTATTGTAGTGATTATCCTGTCATGTTTGCAATTGGTTGACCTGTCAGTCAGCAGATGGATATGAGTGAATATAAACATGAATATAAGGAATAGACAAAAAGCTGTAACTTAAAAAAAAAAAAAAAAAAATTTTAAGAGGCCAAAGGTTTGCTGAGGTTTAGATGGGAGTAGCTTATCTTAGACATAGCATTAATTAACTGAAATAATTAATATGTGAAGGGAAGGTCCTCACATAAGGCAGAATATTCTGTGTGTGTGTGTGCGTGTGTGTGTGTGTGTGTGAGAGAGAGAGGGAGAGAGAGGGAGAGAGAGGAAAACTAGGCTTTTTACACAGTATTTCAAAACATTTTCCGAGAATTTCTTGACCGTGTGTGTGTGTGTGTGTGTGTGAGTGTTTGCGCTCTGTATTCATTACAGACCCCTGCTGTGTGAAGTATTTGCTAGAGTTTGATTAAGTTAAGCTAAATTTCATTAGATTTCAATAAACACCCTTTCCTCTCAAAGGCTCAGTTTACCTCGCTGCTTTCGCCATTGTAATCACCAAAGCAATGAGCCAACCACAAGGAAATGAAAGCACTTTGAAATATACACCCGTTAACCCTGTGTGTGTGTGTGTGTGTGTGTGTGAGAGGGAGTGAGAGAGGGGGGGGGGAGTGTCTGAGTGTGAGCATGATTATGATTTCAAAAGCATCAAATGTCTTTGCTTCATATTTATGCAATACTTCTCTCTCCAAAGGGGAACAGACATTAATTTTCCTTCCAGGAATACACGTCACACTCACAGACAAGTCATTACAGCCACATCGCCAACAGAAATATGAGTCGCTATTTCTGCCACTTGTGAAAGGTGTGCGTGCTATTGACATGATCAATGAGGGGTAAAATTAAAAGCTGCATTGATCTCCCTTTTCCCCCCCCTGTTTCAACCCCTGCGATTGTGCAGCACCATTTCCATGCATAACAATTTCTGCTGCGTTCCCCAGTGTAATGTGGCATTTGAAATTTAACCTACTACATGATTGAGATGTCATCATTAGGGCGAGCATGCTGTTATAGGATATTATGAGGTGTGTAGTGTGGAGCAAAGGTTCTGTGGTGCTCGATATCAGACAATCAAGTATACATTTGAAATCACTATTCAGCCAGTGGGGAAATTAAAAGGAACATTTTAAATGAAACTGCTGTTTTCTGGCTCGACCACATATACTATATAGACACATACACTATATGACCAAAAGCTGTGTGGACACCTGACCATTTACACTCATATGTCGGTCAAAACACGGTGTTGGTGCTGATTTTATAAATATAACACTTACTTCTGAAGTTTATGGAAGTGACCAATCTTATATTTTATATAAGCCCAAGAAAAGGTAATTTTTCAGCTTTAAACTGTTATAAATATAACAAGCTACTTCTGAAGTTTATGGAAGTGACCAATCTTATATTTTATATAAGCCCAAGAAAAGGTAATTTTTCAGCGTTAAACTGTCTTGATTCAAACAGAAATTATTTAAATTGCATTATTTAAATTGGTGTAAGATTTTAGAAGCATGTGCTCAAAGTGGTTTTGAAACTTAAAAAAAAAAAAATCTGTAGTGTCCGTAACCATGTCAAATTTATTCTGTAATATCTTAACATTTTGTATTTTGTGATAATAAACTTTCAATGTCTTTTTTACGTGAAATTTTAATTGGCAAGGTTCCATCTGAAAGCCAATAAAGATAATTGAAAATGTCAATAAAAAAAAGTTAAGGATACTACATAAAAAGACATGAAATAGTATTTAGCAAATGTGTTTCTTTTCATCTGATATAAATATAAATGTGTATGCATATTTACAAAAAAAAATAGGCATTGATTGGGAGATAAGAAGTATTAAGTATAATGAAAAAAAGGTGTTATATAATCCTATCTGAAAATTTACTTTTTTTTTTTTTTTTACCCAGATGAGATGTTTAAACACTAATACAATGTTTTGGTATCATCTTTTAGAACATTCCCGATTTAGTCGCCACTTTGCTGATATACAGTAATAACCTCTATTACTCTGGAAAGGCCTTCCACTGGCTGTTGGTATTTGTGCCCATTCAGCCATTAGTGAGGTCTGTCATCAATGTCAGCTGAAAAGGACTAGTGCATAATCAATGTTCAATTCATCCCAAAGCTGCTTACCTTTAAAAAAATAAAATAAAATAAAAACACTTCTAAATCGTAATGTAGGGAAAATTAGCAGTGTGTAACAAAATGTAAAAATTTTAAGTCAGTTTATCTGCTCACTTCAGGAACTGTATTACACTGTGAAAAAAAAAAAAAGTTAAATATGTCTTCTCTAGAACTTTTCCCATGTGGCCATGCATGGACACTCTGTTTAATGAGAATTGTGCTGAGGTAATGAGGGGACAAGGGCTATATTAAGATTCCCATATTAGGCAGTTAACCGGCTGAATGCTCTGAGTGAGATAGAAGTTCTCATGAGTGTGTCAGGTCTTATACAAAGCTCAGAGATTTCCTTTCTATTGGAAAGATGGTACAAATCACCACAAAATAGGTTCTGTGTAATAACCATTAGTCAGCAGAGAGAAAAAAACTGAAGTGGAACTGGAACTATGGTAAAATTATGGCAAAAGTTTCATTTATCATAGACCAAAGCGGAACATCATTCACAAGAGGGGGAAAAAAAAGGTAGACTGCATACTATTTTTTTGCACATGCTGTATGAGTATATTGTTTTGGTGTAAATGTTGTGAAAATAATGTTTTTTTTTGTTGCTGTTGTTTTTTTTTTTTTTTTTTTTTAATAAACCCAATATATATATATATATATATATATATATATATATATATATATATATATATATATATAAATCAGCCTGCAATTTAGCATTAGTAATCTTTTAATAAAAATATAGCAAACTCGTGGTTGTGTTTTAGTGGTGAGTCACTAGGTGTGTTTATATGGACCGCACTATTCCACTAATAATGGGTATAATCGCCTATTCTGAATAAAAGTGCATCATGTAAACCACCGCAACAGTCTGAGCCAATCTGGCCCAATTAGAAGGAATTTTCAGTCAGAATGATAGTAATGTGACCACTTGATCGAATCTGGTTTCTCTCACGTTGGAATAAATAAAAATAGTAAATATTGTCTTTTTGCACATGATTGCCCAATGTGGGGGTTTTATTGGGTGATGTAATGAATTTCCAGAAAGGAAATGTTGCACCCATTCCTGATCTGTAAATGTTTGTGTTCTGTGTCTCTTTACTTTGGGCTTTTTTATACATTGGTTCTCTGGCTGAGGAAGGGGCTCAGATTGGCCCAGCACTTCATTATAAAGTAAAGTTTCTAACCAATAACACTGACTAAGTTCTTGTAATCATTCATAATGTAGAAGGCAGGATTTAACAGAGAAGATGCTTTAGAACCACCGCTCTCAGTAAAGGTATATTCTTATTTAATGCTTTGTGCGTATAAACACACATCAAGTCAGTGTCCATGTAAACAGATAAGTTGGATTAGTTTTAAATAAAGAACTGACAGTAAATTAGAACAAATTAGAAAAAATGTTGAGTTTTGCTAAACAGAGGACAACAATTTCAAAGATTGTTAAAGATCATGAGAAACTGCTTGGTCGGAACTACCTGTCATACACACTACATACAGTACATTCACACATACTATGATACTGTGTATCAAGAAGCTTTTTTTTTTACACTTTTTCTTATCAATGTGTGGGATAGAAGTGAGCAGTAAAATATGTGAGCAGTAGAAGTTTAATATATTGTGAAATTGTGTGATTTTTTTTCATGTCAGCAGTTGATTTGAAGAAATTATCTGGTCTGGTGGTTTCCTCTGAGAATGAATACATAAATGCATTTATTACACACACACACACACACACACACACACACACACACACACACACACACACACCAGATTACTCTCGCAATGTATAATGATCTGAAATAAGATGTGAGTAGATAGTCTTGCAAGAAGATAGACTTTTCCTGATTCTCAATTTTAGTGTGTATGTGCATGTTCAGGGTGGCCTTGTGTAATGACAAACTCCGAGTTACAAGTCCTATTATGCAGTTTAGTGTTCCACAGAAACCCATATCTGTGCAAAGAAATGAAGTAATCTCTGAATCATTTCAATGAAACTGAAATTGGACACACACTCACACACACACACACACACACACACACACACACACACACACACACACACAGACTATCTCCCCTGTTGGTTTTGAGTCTTTCGCAATATAAGTAATTGGAATAACACTCTGGGTGCTCTGCATCATTAGCAAATGAGCAGCCTGCTTTTATTAGTCTCCGACTTGTAAATAATGCATTAAATTCTCAGCGTAAACATGATCAACTGTTTGCCATGTTCGTGATGGAAACAGAATGTTGCTCGACTTCCCCTTAGTCCTACAGCAAGTTCAATGTGAAAGCTGATCCTTACGGAAATAGTGATACAAATACAAAATCACCCCCGGGGTGTCCTTCTCTGATAACAGGGGACATTGAAATTTGACATGAACCTTTTTTTTTTTTATTTCTTCACTGCTCTCAACTTGTTTCATTGTTTTTGAGAAAACAAACATGGGGCTGTTTTTAATCAAGGCAAAATGCTCCTATTAAACGTTTTCTTTGGGTGAAGAATGTACCTTATGAGCTGGTAATTAATATAATGGCTGCGCTGCTAATCTGCTGTTGTTCCAGCTCTCATCGTGCTCACATTAGTGAGCTGTAATTTTACGGGAGGAAATTGGTTTATGTTTAAACAACATGTTAAATAGCTGCAGAGAAATGGTTGTGCAATGCTGTGGTCAAGTAGGACTTGTAAATCCGTATACCGAGCTACCTTAAGGGGGAAAACGATGTGTGTGTGGGTTAAAGCACATTACATTTCAGACTCAGTTTAGAAGTGACTTCATCCTGTAATACTTTACTATAGTTTTCAGGCCAAGTGGTGTACTAAGGCTGTTTAAAACATGCACGCAACGTGTCCGGCAGCCTTTGCGGTTTCAATGCTTCAGATCTGCTGGAGGCCTGAGTTAACTCTGCAGTTTTCACTCAAATTTTGATGTCATTTAATAGGAACTTCTGAATCAGTAGCACTGTATTGAGTTATTAAAAACAACAAAATTAATAAAAATGATGCTTAACTCAAACCAGGACTTGTAATGAAATATCTCTTGAATAAGGGTACGGTGATGAGACTCTTACATTCTTACATTATAAAGAAGGCTGTACTGTACATTAATACAACTGTACAAAGCCAACTTTCTAAAGCATTCGGTAAAATGAGTTGTTTCGATCATTAAAGGCATTTTTTTTTGCAGGACATTGCATGGCCTCATACTGCCCACTGCACCACTTGCACATTACAGAAACTTAGCTGGGAGTTATTGCCACAACCCCCATGCAGTCCTGACTTTGCTCAAAGTGATTTCCAGACGTTTATTCCATTAAAGGGGCTTTTTGGCGGCCAATGTAAAGCAGGTAGTCCGATCATGGCTCCGGAGAAAACTTTCTACCGTGATGGTATACAAGCACTACTAAAACTCTGGGATAAGTAGTTTAGTGTGGCAGGGGATTATATGGAGAAATAAAGGTAGTTTTTACTCTGATCTGTTATTCTGCGCAATCAAAAGTCCTGGTTTGACTTGAACAACTCTCATATCTTTTGTTTATTTTCAAATTGCATATACAACTGGGACAGTGTTCAGCCTACAGTGTATGTAAATTTGTTGGCTCAGAATAGCAGATATCCATTAGTGTTTATTTTTTAGCAAGGAAAAAATTCAACCCCAAACCAGTGCCAAAACTTACAGAGGGACAAAAATCACCTTGGAATATTTTTAAAGTATACAGGTTAGGGAAGATTTCAAAAGTTATTCAATACTTGCACAGAAAATTTTAAAGGTCGGCTTATGCAGGTACTTAAGGTGATTGTCTGGGTTTCTCATTTAGATTATTTAACTTTCCTGTGTGTAGTTTATAAGTCTGAGGTTGGCAGATTGTTTTATAGAGTAAAAGCTCATGAAGCAGAGGTTTAAAATAGTATTTGATCCACACATCCAGTTATTAAACATTTAGGTTTATTTCATTGAATCCCCTAACTGTTTGTTGTACAATGCAATGATGTGTTTGTAAGATATAAGCTTTCTCTCATTATTTTACATTTTTGTGTTTCCAAATTAATGTAATAACAATTTTTTAATATGTGTTTCCCCTGTAAAGAAGACATGCCCACCCATTAATGGATATGCTCTACTTCTTTAACTTAAACTAAATCTGTAATAATTTGTAATCAACCTATTATCTCTATGACTTGATCTGTTGTGTTTTACATGAAATAAAAGCACCAGATAGCAAAGATATGAACCTGTTTTAATAATGCATTGAATATTATATTTAAAATTCATAGTCTTGTGTGTTAATTATCATTCCTTTTTATAGGTTATATAAGAGAATAAAATATGGATCACAGAGTTTTCTATGTTTTACATATGATTTATAAGTAAATAATATCTCATCTAATCTCATCTCATCGCCTAGACGGCTTTATCCTGTATTCAGGGTCGCAGGAGGGGTATATCCTGGACAGAATCCCAATCCATTGCAAGGCACACACACATGCACACAACCTTTCTCACTATGGGCAGTATGGGAACGCCAATTAGACTAATCTGCATGTTGCTGGACTGTGTGAGGAAGCCGAAGTACCCGGAGGAAACCCTCCAAGTGGAACGGGCGGAACATGCAAACGCCATGCACGCAGAAGCCAGAATCCGAATCGAACCCGGACCCTGAAGGTGTGAGGCCACAGTTCTAACCACTAAGTAAATAATATATTAACTATATTGAAGAAAATGTTACCATAGGAAATTTGTACTGTTTCTACATTTAATTTAACTGAATCTAATGATATGAAACCTCACTGAACTGGCAGTCTAGAGTAACAGTTTGTCAGCTGCCTCTGCGTCCTCTATTCCAATAAAAGCCGATCACTCTAGCATCAGGGCTGACCAGTGCAACATTTACCTTGACATGGTAGTGAGTGTATTGCCGGTATGAGTGTATCAGACACAGCATGATGTTGCTGAGATACTGCTATCAAAGTGAGATGCAGTAAGATATTTGACTCAGACTAAAAACACTTCTTTAAAAACTCTTTATTCTGTATTAAATTTGTTTATTCGACATGGTATGAATAATAACAACATACTGTAGCATCGTATACCTATAGCAGAGTAGGCCTTAAATTATATTAAACAAGCGGCGTGCCGAAAGACTGATTTTGGGATGTTTACGCTGAATGAGATCAGTGTTTGTTTTTGGAAGAAAGGGAGTTGTTTAAGCAGTGGGAACATTTGTCTTGTTTCCACCCGAATGTCTCGAAATTGATCTTGACTCATGGGTAGAGTGTAGCCTCATGAGCCAGCAATAGCAAAGTGTGAGTGTGTGTCGCTGCCGAGCTCACAGAACGGACATGCACTCACACACAGAAGCGTCTCCGCACTCCGCACATGATTCACTGCTTCGCGCTTATAGCTTTGTGCGCTCTCTATTTGCAACACCTAGCGCGCCCTGTTAATGAGCACTTTCACTAACAGTGTTATGTTCGCTCAGATCTAAGTTCTTGCACTCTTAATTAATTATGCTTTTTAAACAGCATAGGTGTGGATGTAGAAATGAGAAGTATCATTAATTGTTTTCGAATGATTGCTAATAAAGTGTTGTAACATAAAGCTTTGCTCTGATAGCAAACGTATCTAATTTCATTTGTCAGGAGCTTCTATTCAGTTTGCTTGCCCCCCACTGTGGTTTTGTCTTTGAGAGGGGGGTAAATGACCCAATACTCTCCATAAGCAGTGCCCATGTTTCTGGTACAACGTTACAGTTCAGAGGCACAGTTAATTAGAATGAACTCTGAAGGAACATATATCACAGTCCTCGGAGCGTACAGTTCTGTTTGCTCTGTATGTATTGTTTGTTTGATGGAGTGCAGTGAGTACTATCTGATGCGTTGTTCCCCAGAGGCGTTCAATGCAAATTAACAGCCATCGTAGCGTGTGCAAAAAGCTTATTTTACCTCTCCTAATTAATAGCAGGGGAGTTATTTACATGCAAGTTTTTTTTTATATGTTTTCCACTCTTTGTGTTCATGTGAACATTGGGATTAGCTAATGTCTCTATGTGACTGCAAATGTATGTGCTG
This sequence comes from Clarias gariepinus, assembly GCF_024256425.1. Classification (NCBI taxonomy): domain Eukaryota; kingdom Metazoa; phylum Chordata; class Actinopteri; order Siluriformes; family Clariidae; genus Clarias; species Clarias gariepinus. The sequence continues at coordinate 14,358,165 of NC_071105.1, read as the reverse complement.
GTTTAAAAGTGATGGGGTTGGGCTTGGAATGAAAATGAATTTGCCTTGCTAAAAAAAAACATGGTTACATGTAAAAAATCTACTTTGAGCTAAAGACAAATTAGCTTTTGATTTATGTTTTTTCAGATAAACTTAAAATGAATTGAAAGTCAATTTAAACACCTGACTGTTACTCCATGAGGTGAAATAAAGTACCAGTGAACTAAGCCAGTGGTGCTCAACTCCGATACTGGAGGACCACCTGTACTGCATATTTGACTGTTTCCCCTACTAATGGCTGTTAATTAGCTGATTAATTAAATAAGGTGTGTTGCTACCTGAGGAAACACTAAAGAGGGTTCTATGTCAAAGACAGGTCATATACAGTATTCACTGATATTTTAGTATTTATCAGTATTCCTCTCTAGTTTTGAGGACCCAAACCCCCTCCTGAAGTGTTCTACCCTTTCTAGAGTACTTCCTCCTGGCTCCTTCTCTTGTTGGAATAGGTGCTATAATTTGCAATTTAAGATAAGATAAGATAAGAAGTCTTTATTTGTCTCATATACACTGCAGCACAGTGAAATTCTTTTCTTCACATATCCCAGCTTGCTATGTAGCTGGGGTCAGAGAGCCGGGTCAGCAATGATATGGCACCCCAGGAGCAGATAGGGTTAAGGGCTTTGCTCAAGGGCCCACCAGTGGAAACATGGCAGTGCTGGGGCTTGAACTCTTCACCTTCTGATCAGTAACCCACAGCCTTAACCATTAAACCGTCACTTCTCTATGGTGGCCCATTTCAGGTAAAGCAACTTTTCAGACCAAAAAGCATTTTGTGCTTACCTTGTGCTTAAGTTTTTTGCATTTTTATAAATGTGTATTATCAGTTAATTTTTTTCTTTCAACGAATATGATATACCTCAAAAGGGTCTTATTGAACTATGTCTATGTCCCCTTTTCATTGCAGTAATAGAAATATGTGTGTCCAAAAAAAAGGCATTTTATGATCATTCTATTTGAATCCTACCTACAGCTTTACCTGCAGAAAGACTGAAAAACCACTGAGAAACCCAAGGTAGAAATGTCAGTACTGTCAGCATGTTCTCTAAATTTTTAGCTTTGACAGTTCCTAAAGCTCAACTACATCACTCCTGTATATAATTGGTCTCAACTAGGAAGAGCATGAAAGTAAAAACCTCCTCTTCACAGTTTGGTTGCAATCTGTGGAATCCACACCTCTAGGCAGATTCTCTGTAAACCTTCATGGTAAAGTGATTAAAAAATGACTATTTATTTGGGAAAAAATTCAATCTGTAATACTTGTAAAATGTGTTATAATCACCATGCTCCATATTGGTTTGTATTCATTAAAAAAAAAAAAAAAAAAAAGATTGCAGTTAAAATAAGTTCAGTGCTGACGATACTCATTTATTCACAAAGCCATGGTATGATTCTGGTCTTCACTCTGCAGCCTAGATTTTCTAGTAAACAGCGTTGTCTCTGCAATATCTAATATATAGTGTGTGTGTGTGTGTGTGTGTGTGTGTGCGTGTACGTGCGTGCCCCCGGAAGGGAGTTTTGCCACGCAGTGGCCATGCCGGCATTTCAATGTCCTCCTGCCGGTTGTCACAGTGTGTCTCAATCACTGTGACACACACGCACCACCCCTCTTCCTTAGCACAGCATCCTTCCCCGCTTATGACATCTTAACCTTTGGAAAAGTGCTCACAGACAAGCATTTAAGAGAAAACACGAAAACAGCCTTCCTCCTGACCTTTTCATGCTGTGTATTCTTATTCAGTTTCTTTTAGGAAGCAGAGATGCCTATTAATTTATTGTAGAAGGTTATTAATTGAGGGAAATACAATAGAGCACAGCTTTCGTCTCTAGACGGGGGATATTAAAATCGTGGCTCTGCACACAGCAGTTAAAGTTGTTCCACTTAGAACCTTTTTGGAGAATGTTACAGGTATGTTTTTTTGTCCCGTTCCTGACTGATTTTCCCACTTTCTTAATTTCTAACTTCTCCATATGTGAGACAGTAGAGGTGTTGTTTTGGTCTTTTAACTTGTGTTTAACATTGCTAGTGTCTTGTTATCACTGAATATCCAGGAACTAGGCTCCCTTGGGGCTTTTGATCATTCTGTTAGAAACTCTGTTAGAATAAACCTTGTTCCTAACAGATAAGGGCAATTAAAGATGTTACAGTACCTCTCACTAACTGTACTGTGTCATGGCTTGCTTTCAGAGACCAGATAAATCAGTTAAGTTGAATCATGTGCTTTAAGTATTTAAAATTTGTTCGCCAATTTTGCCAGAATTACATAGTCAACAATAGTCAGGGCCTTTTACAGCAGCTTCAATAATAATTTTTTTTAAAAATGGCGATAACCTTGCCAAATATTGTACAGAAATCTCATTGACCCCCACCTTTTAATGTTTTTTTTTTCTAGCAAAATAGATTAAATATAAAAAAATAGACTGAATTAAATAATTGAATTTTTTATTTAAAATAAAAAAAATAATTTTTGTTTCTCAAGTTCTCATTCATGTTGTTTTCATTGTTATTGCTGGTGGTGGACGCGGTGATGGTGTTTTAATTGCCGATGCCATTTGTGGAGCCCCGCGATAGATTGGCACCTTGTCCAGAGTGTACCCCACTTCGTCTCCTGGGATAGACTCCAGGTCCCCCTGACCCTGAAATGTACAGGATAAAGCAGTATATAAGATAAGTGAGTGCCATTTGTGGAAATGATCAATTAATATTTTAAAGTATATAGTGTGAGAATGGAGACGTATAGAGGGTGGTATGATACAAGAAGCTTCACTGGATTGTTGAGCATCTCATCAGCAATCAGCTCCTTTACAACATCTAGACCAGACCACACTACAGTAGATACACACAACACATCAATGCTTCCTCCTGTTACATTCACCCCCCACCCCCCCCCCCCCCCCCCGCCAATAATGCTCACCGCCTTATCTGTCACTGCTGCTTAAATAATGTAATTAATGAGTTAATTAACATTTCCATAATCTATTTTAATAAATCTCATGCGGCATAATGAGATATTCCAGGCTCCAGGCAATGACAATGTGCTCTGGAATGCTGCTCAGTTGGGATGGGGAGGGAAAGAGGGTGGGTGCAGGGTATTAAGAGCTCTTCTTCTTGAGTCTCGACTCACTGTGACAGTGTGGAAAAAAAGGAGGGGATGGAAGGAGGGATGAAACACTGATGAGTTGGGAAGAGAGCTCGACCCTGACAAACGTCACAGGACTTGCTGGTTATGCACAGTGAACGTCCTGTGGCAGTTTTCTGTCTCCTTCTGTCAAGCAGCCAGGCTTCTCTTATTCTAAGATTTCCAATCTCTGACGATCTGCCACATCATGTTTGCTATGCCATCATGGCTGCTGTTTGATAATGCTACTCGGGTTTGTGTAAACAAGGCAGGATATGAAGCTGAGCAACCCGTTGTAAACGACTCGAATCTGTGTGACACATATAGGGAAAAAAACAAGCAGTCAACAAGCATCTCGTGTAAGTGAGGTCACAACACAACAGATTTGGAGCGACTTTACTACAGAAGAAATGCTGTGCGCACAGGGTTTGCTGTCAAAGTGAATCCAGTTCAGGCCTGAGGGGTTACGCGGTTAGGCCAAAGAAACCCGTGGTCATCATATTAAACTTGGAAATATATTGATTGTCCACTGAATCCTCTCTATTTCAATCTTAAATAATCCTGTCATGTATATTGTCCATATATTTCCACATTATAAAGAAATAAACCACAGTAGTAATCAAGTGCGTACAAAATACACAGAATGCATAACAATGTACAGCATTAGGCATTGAAGATTCAAGAATTTTATTTGTCACATACATGATTGTGCAATTACAACAGTAGTGAAATGCAATATGAATACCAAAAACTGTATGTGTACAGTATGTATGCACAAAATAAAAAAGACTAACTAGAACAAGGGCTGATCAACACTGATTAAACACAAGTGTAGTCCAGTAAAAAATAATTTCACCTAAAAGGTCGCTTTAAATGACATGCAATTTCCTACAACAAGCCCGTTGTTAATTTGGCTTTTAACGTGACATATCCCACTGTGTCACGTGTCCATTTTAGTTAGAATTTCTTTTATTTCTATCTTTTATGGCAGCAACATTTGGAGAAATCATTGGGAGTGACATTTGGGCAAAGGCCCCGAGCCATATTTTCAAGCTGTTTGGAAAGAAAATACAAGAGGAGCGATGGTAAGATGGCAAGATGGATTACCAGCGAGGCGATACTGTGAACTTCCTTATCTGCTGACAGCTTGGTTACCGTTAAGAACACGAAATGTGTTTTTCAATTCAGCACAAATGGAGGTCTGCTTTGTCCCTGCAGACCTTCATTACAGAACTGCACGATCAGACCAGATAGCTGCAAATAACAGCTTAAAAATAACTTCAGAACATTGCCTGATTCGGTCTGTGATTCCAGTTTTATTGGCTGTTTACTTTGGCAAACACTTTCAACCAGAAATGTGAGAAAGTTCTGTTTATTGACATCCTCTTCTGGAGGACAAACGACTTTGTATTTGAATTAAATGTCCTCTTGCTCACACTAGTTGTATGTGATCTGTTATGGCCTTGAATCTCTATAAAGATGGTAGTGGTTTTTTTTTATTTTTTTTATGTAGATTATATAATTAGAAGCATTAAGAGAAAAGCATATTACAATGGCAGGATTTTTTTTTTTAACCCAAAGGTCCTTATACAGCCCTAAGACCATGTGCCTGCTAAACACTCTTCAGTTCCATCAGAACATTTCTTACTTAATCAAGTGAGAATCAATTGTTTCAAGTCACTGCACTTCCATGGCTGAGAACATCCACTGGACAGTCATTGTTCAATAAGGTGCCATGGTGTTCTTTCCCCATCAGTGTGTGTCTTGCTGGGGGTAAATGCTTCATCAAAGTGCTCAGATTGAACTGTAACCTAAGAGCGATCGTGTCCAAATGACACTCCTCCATCTCTACATCTCTATTTCTTTGTTTCGGGTTGCCTGGCAACATTGAGTGGCCCGGCTCTCTAAAAACGAGATGTTCTTGATTGCCAGAGTGAATGACTGTTGTAATGAATCTCTTTCTGAGAAATACTTAGATATGGATGCCCCCATGAGTCACCAAGGTGACTCGTGTCACTGTAACTGATGACATGACATAGCAAGTCTGTATATGACCTCAGTAATGCACTGGACCAGCTGAGCATAAAGTCACAAAAATCTGAGTCAAATAAAATAATTAATTCAAAATTTTGATTGATGATTCCTCTTCTTGTTAATTGATGCTTGTGGGGAAGCATTAGGTGGTGGACAGAACTTTTTAAACATACTGTGTATAGTATCATTAGTGGTAAAATAATAAATTGCAAATCAGTCATTTTTTAAATGTAAATGGGCAGACAGTGTATGTATTTTTACAAGACATCAATAATAACAGCTTCTTATTGTTTTTACCTGCATATATGGATTGTTTTTTCCCCTTGATGCCAAGATGTGCCTAATGAGTTTTATTTATTTAATACCTTATTCAATTCATCATCATCTTTTTATTAACTTAGTTTACAAACTTTATTTTATTATCTTGGGTAATTCGCACATTTGTACAACACTTTGGACAACATTTGTTGTTTTTAAATGAGATTTATAAAATAACTTGCCTTCCCTCTAAACTCTTTAGCATATGAATACTGATACACAGATTCATCTCTATCTACCTCACCTGTAACACATTCAATCTCTGATACATTTGCCTATGATACAAAAAAATTTAATTACTTGCAATACATAGCTATATAATCATTCACTCACTCATCATCTATACCGCTTTATCCTGTATGCAGGATCACAGGGGGCCTAGAGCCTATACCAGGAGACTTTGGGGATGATGCAGGGTACTCCCTGGATGTGGTGCCAATCCATCACAGGGCACTTACAGGGACTGTACACGCTCATTCACACATTATGGGCATTTTGGGAATGGAAATCAGCATAATCTGCATGTTTTTGGACTGTGGGAGGAAACCAGAGCAGCAGGAGGAAACCCACCAAGCACGTGGAGACTCCATGCACACAGACCCCGTGGCAGAAATTACTCCCAGACCCTGGAGGTGCAAATTGGCAGTCCTAACCACTATGCCACTGTGCCACCAACTATTTAATATAAATGTAAAAAAAAATTCTAGTACTTATTCTTATATATTTTCTTTTTATAATTTTTAATCACAAGATAAATCGAACATAATTAGAAACATGTACATTACATTTTGTAATAACATGCAGAATCAAGTGAAAATTCCAGTTTCTCAAGAATCTAGATCCAGCTTTAAGATTTGTTACATGAAAGTTAAAATGTATCATATTTATCACAGTAAAAAGAATTTGTTCAATTGTGGTAATTACAGAGAAAGTGAATGAATGAATGAATGAATGAATGAATGAATGAATGAAAAAATCTTGAAACCTTTGCCAGAGACCACCATCTCTCACACATTTGACTTTTTGTAATACTGTAGAATGCCTAATTACCTAATACTTTTTAATTAATCATAAGAATTTATCTACAGTATGATGCTGTGTAATGTAACACATTTGCTGTTTGCTTAAGGATCCAAAAGCATGCGATGTGAATAATGCATACAGTATAAATTAATATGAATTTGTTTAAATATGATTTATATAGGATTAACACTTCCATGTATGTGTGTACTAATTTTCTGCAAAGATTTTTGTCCCAAGTGTTTCCATTTTTCCAGAGGAAGAGAGCTTGGTTCAAAGTTCACACTTTAATATCACCTCATAAATGAACACCTCACCTTAAAAGTGTTTCAGTTGGATTCATTTCACTTTGCTACCTTTCTTATAATCTCAAACACCTTCCATTTGTCTTAATTATTTAACCAATTAAATGTGTCAGAGTAACCGTTTGTGTGACATTTCAAACGGATCTGCTCATTAAGCAAAACCTCTCTTCGAGCTCGGCCAGACCGAATGCTCTGTGCTGTGTTTGGGGAAATACATTTCTTAATGCATTTCCAAAACTTTCTCTAGGAGCCATAACTATGTAAAGGATATAATCTTTATTTTCCTTTATTTATATTAGGCCAAGTCTCTACAATGTTACATAAGTGTCATATTTTTTCCTCTTTTAAGGTTCTTATACTGCTATGTCGCCAACCGTTTCCAGAAAGCACAGCAGGCATCCTTTAGTCTTCAACCTCGGAACCAGGAGGCGGAGCAGGAGGCTGGGGTCAAAGTTCATAACCACAAGGCAGATGCCCTCTGGCAGTGGAAAAGCATCCCTGTGGTGGAAAAGGCAAAGCAGATTGACTCACAGTGATTCATTTAACTTCTGGACAGGATGGAGGGTCTGCGCGCTGCCCTGATGGCTGGCTGCGTGTCAGGAGTACCAACCTGGCGCGAGCAGCCGAGCATTACACACCCCGTCTCACATGGAATTCACGGGAATGTGAATAATGATTGAGAATGATTTTCATGGATTTGATTTCAGCCTTACCCTGACCTTTTAAAATGGTTAACCGTTTAAAATTTGGCATACGTGTTAAAATTGCTCCAATATTCTGTGCGTGAATGGATGAAGGAGGCTTCTGGCTTTGCCGTTTGCCTACTTCCTCTCTTGTTGCACTTGAATTGGGTAAAAGCCAAAGTCCAAAGCTATCCAAACTGGTGTGGGTCCAGAATTTCATTCCAACCAGAAGCACACCTGATTCGGCTGAGTAAACTCTTGTTTAATGAGCTGTTATTGCTTGATCAGTTGAGTCTGATGTATCCTCATTGGTAGGAGGCATGCAGTAATTTCACTCCTTGTCTTTGTACTTTAGGGCCACATGCATGTGCACATTGTATATGTCACATTTTAAATATTTTATTGGTTTATTGCACTTGTCACTTTAAAACGGGTGATTTAGCTAAATTGTACAGTAAGATGTGCAGGTGTCCATTCAGTTCTTCAGTAGTAATGATTTTGAACTCTAATGGCAAGCAAAAGAGGTTTCTTTTCTCTCTTCACTCTACAATCTGTGATTAAATAAAATTTGAATACATTTACATTTGTTGCAGGTGGTTGTGTTGTGAGATATACTCACCTGACTCAAACTGACTGTGTATTATTGATATAGATCGTTATCTTGCAGTGTATTTACTGTACTCTCATGCGATATAGGGAAGTTAAGTATGAAGTTAGATATGAGAGAAGTTTGTTGAGAGTTATCTTAAAGTTACTAAAAACTTACTATGTAAAGCTGCCAGCACAGGGTGATATATTGTTTTATTGTTGATTAAAAATGCATAATTTATTCATTCATTCATTCATTCACTAGACATGTGGGTATTGAATATGTGAATGGGTGAAGTATTCAATAGTTGTTGGTTCCATAGCCAAGTGTGTATATAAGATAAAAGGCAAATGTTAAATAATTTTAAGCACAAATCTGGTTTTGCTGACTTTTTTGTTTTTTCATTATTTGTTTATTCGTACATTTATTTTCAGTAGAAGTGCTTCATTCTGGTCAGTGTCCCTGTGGGTAACAGTAGGAATATTTTGAGAAATAGAACAAATTGTGTTTATTAGAAAATAGTACAGGCAGGATACAAACAGATGAAACTGTTCATGCCAGGGGGAATAAGAATATAAAAATGTAAATAGGGGTAGGTGCAAGCTCATAGACCTTGTAATCTGTGGTTATACCACATTCCCTGAACTACAACTGCAGGCTGGCACAACTGAGTCTCCTGTATTGTACCATGAGTTGTCTTTTGCAAGAAAACATTCTGCTTGCCTTTATTCTTACAAGAGTTATATACATTAATGGGACATCAGTCCATCACAGAGCAATATACACACATTCTACTTACACCTAGGACTATTCAACCTACTGTACAGACATGTTTTTGGGATTTGAGACGAATTCCGTGTTCACTCAGAGAGAATATGCACAGACAATAACCTGAGCTCAGGAGTAAAAATGAACATGAATTGACCATTGCTGTGAGGCAGCAATGCAATATACAGTATGTGTGTGTGTGGGTGTGTGTAATACTGTATATTCAATATATAATTATCATTATTATTATCAAAGCACACAACTCTTATATTTAGTCGAGTCCCACAGTTAATTTGTGATTATTATGACTATAAAGGGATAGTACATGAATACATCTGTTGTAGAAATTACACTTTACTTGCATAAACAATTAAAAAAAAAGATTATGTATGAGAAAAAAGAAAAAAAAGACTGGGGTTGTTTTTCAGCAGATGTGATTTGCTTCTGAACTACATTCGGTGCGCTTTGAACTTTACTCTTAATTAGATTTGCTCGGAATGATAGTAAACCGAGTGCTTTGTTGTATCTTATTATAATATTAATATTCCCACTGTTTTTGCCACTTTATGAAGAACTGTTTTTGTTTTTTGGAAACTGTCTTCATATGCTCGATATCTTGTTACATTTTTACGTTAACTAATGTAAAATTATATGCAGCATGCCTGCGATACCCAGGTGTTTGCTGTTTCGAGGTGGTTTCGAATGTTGCTTTTCTTTTAAAAACACTGATTATAGTCCTCCATGAATGCGGTCATGTAAATGTAATTTTCTGCTATTGGCAGCAGTGGAAATTAGATTTTCAGCTATTGGCAGTAAAATATATGGTGTAAGTTGTAAAGTCATATGTTTTCACTTTTATATTGCTTACCTAGTATTTGCTTGGGATGCCACTCTCATTTGACTGTGATATTGAGAAATAAATTATTATTATTATTATTATTTCATGTTGCATGGCTTTTTTCTGTTCCACAGTGACTGCAGCATAATGTAAATTAACCTATTTATCAACCACTGCTAAAATAAATGGCCTCACATGGAGAGGGTTATACAGTACATTAGAAGTCTTAGTCAGTTGTTTAATTGGCAAATGGATAAAAGAGGACGGAGGATATTTCTTTGTGTTTTGTTTCATTTCAGACTCGAGTAATACCATCCTTCAGCAGAGCGATAAGAGGGCAGGGAGAGCGGCCTGAGGGCAGTCAGCGAGCCCTTGACTTTATCTGTGTGCACTCTCAGCAGCTGCGATATAAATGGATCCTTTTTATTTGGTATCTCAGTGGCACTTCCTGTCTCAGTGGGCTTCCTCCTGTGCCAGACCTCTATGATATCCTGCACTGTGGCTCACTGTCTTTCCATGGTGAGTGTGCATGTGTGGGTGTGTATCAAGTGCCAATTGGCCACTGAGGTTGGGTAATGCCACAACAAAAACAGCAGCAGTGAGCATTAGAGGAAGAGTAAGAGTCTCCTGCTATAGAGTTTGAGTCTCCGGTGAGTCCATGCCAGCACGTGGAGTGTGTTCTCTGGGCTTAGTGTGTGCACATGGGGCCAGATGGGCACTTTTATGAGTGCATGAGTGTGGATTACTCTGCCTGCTACATCTGGGCCTCCACATGGCACAGCAGACTGTGGCCTTGCTGACGTCCATGCCCGCCGACATGGCGCTGGCACGAATGCCACCCGAAAAGGTCACATGCCCAAACTGCAGCCACGGCACTGAAAGGAAGCTTGTGCAGAACCCTGCTTGTGGTGTGGGGTCTTTATGTAAATATGGGACATTTTCTGTAGTTGACTTTTTCAAAAATCTGGCTAGATTTGGGTGTTTAATATAAAAAATGTGAGTTCCCTTTGAGCTAATTAGTATTTTCAAATATAGCCGCAGAGACCAAAACTGCATTCTGGGACAATTTTAAAGTGCCCTCATTGATGCCTTCTCACCATTAGCTCTTACTGCCATTCCAGAGACCATTTAAATACTATATTAACCCAAGTTAATATAACCCAGCTGAATTGCCACTTAAAACAGGAGGTAGGGCAAACTTCAGGCTCCAGAATATAAATAAATAAATAAGCTGGATGGCATGTATATAATGGGGTATAACCTCACTGCGAAGTGTGATTCACGTGATCTAGTTCAGCCGGGATTAGAAGATCTAGGAAAAGATAATGGGAAGTACAGTAAGTGGTTTTCAGTTAGTCTTGGGTGTCCTGATGAGCACAGTGTGTAGAAACAATGTCCCAATTCATTATACCAGATTGTACAATGGAAAGCCGAACACGTATCATTAAACCTGTTTGTCTTTAAGTAGGTGTCCTCTCTCTTTCTGTAGGCTGTCCCACCTTGCCATTCCACTCCATTACAGATGGGGTAGACTGATCGTGTGGCCAAAGTGCTTTTCAATTTACATGAAGACCAGACTCTCGTCTTCCTTCCTGGAAATGAAACAAAAATGCTCTCATTGCTTAACAGCAGTACAGATAAGTAATCTGCTTTGGCGTGGACGGACACAGACATCATAACTAGCTGTTAACCCACAGATGGCAATCTCACGAGAAACAGAACAGCTCTTGTTTCTTTCTTCTCTACCCTGCACCCCTTAGACTCTCTAAGACTCTCTCTCTCTCTCTCTTAATTCCCTTACATGTGTGTCATACTTCCTCATTACAGTGATCTAATGGTAGACTCTGATAAAAAAAAGCTGAAGTAAAAAAACAGGAATAGATAATGACACTACGAAAAAGCATCACACATCATGCATTGTGAAGGAATTCTAGTTTTAATAAAACACACTAGGTTTGGGGGTTTTTTTTGTTTTAGTTTTTTTTTTGTTTGTTTTTTTGTTTTCCAGTTTATGTGATCTTGTTATGCAGTACTGATGTTAGTCATTAGGCTACACTGCATAAAGGGACTGTTGCTTGTATGGTGTAAGATGATGAACTCCAGTGCCTTTCAATTAATATACTCTTACTTCAGGTGTGACTTAACTTAACACGTAACTTAACACTAAACGTAACAAGGTTCTCCTTCATTCTGAGCTAAAGTCTAATTTTGTGCTCTCTATGTCCCATTACTCACGGCCAGTAGGAATTGCAGCTACGGTAAAATCTATAAAACATAAGTACACTATTGAACCATGTTCTCAGTACTCAGAAAGCATTATGTGTGACTTAAAAGCTCTTACACGTGTCCGTCAGTCTCTTTTAGAGTTAGTGTCATATTAAAATTATTTTAAAATCAATTTTATTTTAAATAGATTCCATTTCCATTCTCTCTCTCTCGCTCTCTCTCTTTCTCTCTCTCTCTCTCTCTCTCTCTTGCCCTCTGTACATGTAAATAGCGAGCCATGAGATATGCCAAACAAACAAATCCAGTCCATGGAGGCACCAACCCATAACCCAAAGGATCCGCTGCTAATGTCCTGGTGTCAGACACGACAGCACACTCCCAAAAGTCTTGTGGAGTGACGCCCCAAGGGATGAGAACTGCCCAGTGAAACGAATGCAATAATTTTGTAGCATTGGTGTATGCATGAGTACGGTCCTTTTGGAACTGGTGTGGGGATGTTTTTCTTGGCTCTTTGTGTTGTGCTTGACCAACTATTTAATATAAATGTAAAACTCCAAGGTACATAAAGACATGGATAAGCAAGATTGGTGTGGAAAAACTTGACTGGCCTGGCCCGACCTCAACCTGATAGAACACCTTCGGGATGAATTAAAGTGGAGACTGCGAGCCAGGCCTTCTCATCCAACATCAGTGTCTGATCTCACAAATGCACTTCTGGAAGAATGATAAAGTTCCCATAAACACACTCCTAAAACATGTGGAAAGTCTTCTCAGAAGAGTTCAAATCTGTTATAGCTGCAGAGGGTGGGCCAACATCATAATAAACCCTATGGATTAAGAATTGGTTGTTACTCAAGATCACATGCATGTGAAGGTAAGCGAGTAAATACTTTTGACAATACAGTGTGTATATACTGTATATTTGTACAATGCTACTCATCATTCACCTTCAGTAAACACTGTGTGCTAGGCAGGGGCATGCTGGATCTGGAGCCTATTACAGGAACACTAGGTAGAGGGTTTGAATACAATTTGGCGAGAATACAAGTTAAAAATGTGCCACAATCCACAGACACATGTAAAACTCATCAATCTACATACCTGCATGTTTATTCAAATGTGTGAGGAAAGGACTTAAAATAAAGCAGAAATATATATATGTATTTTTTCATGCTCCTTGATATATTAAATCTTATGATTTTAGTATGTTACAGTGCTAACAGAATGGTGTAAAGTGTTCATTCATCCCAGGAGATAAACAGATGTATCATTCCTCTACATTTATTCTCTAGGTAAAAAGCATCATGCTGCGATTTAACTGCAGGTGGAACCGTGTTGGCTTTGAAGCACTACAGCAGGTCTGGCAGTACAGGAGTCCATGCCAAATGGCCAGTACTTTATACCATGGGGGACTTTTGATCTGTAACTCAGCACAGAGATCTAAGCGCTTGGATTACCTAAACCCTGACATCGTTTAGAATGAATATAAAAAACCTTGCAGTAAGGTGTAATATGAAACATTTATGTACAGTACTGTGCACATGTTTTAGGCCCCATTATCTTTAGTTTTATCTTTAAGTTTTGTTATATATGTTTATCATATCTCTATTACTATGTAATGTATAAAATCAATCACTAAAAAAGCAACATATGCCTGTAAAGATATTATAGCAACATAATGTATATTATATAAAATTTTTCTGATGGAAGGAAAAACCTAATGTAGGCTCCCACTGTATGTCTTTTATGGAAATAGAGTTAGTATTACAAAGTTACTTTTCATTTTGCTCAGTAAAAGATAACAGCTGTTTTACTTACAGTACTGTGTAGTGTGCAAAAGTCTTGGACACAAAAAAAAGCCAAAAGCAAAGATGCCTTTGAACACCTTTGTTCCTAAAAAAAACTTCCATAAACATGAGTAGAGTAATAAAATAAACACAAGAGTAATAAAATAAACACAGTAATTTTTTTGTGAATAATACATTTCCTGTTCCTTAAAATAAAATGTATACATTAGTAACATTTACCATTAACGACATATTATGTATGTGTGTGTGTGTGTATACACATACAGTATAAAATTTTATGTCTTATGTGTGTGTAGAATTTTTATTCCATCAATAATACAGTATGTGATAAATATAAGCACTTATCATACATGTAACAATCTAAATTGTCAATATAACTTAATGCTCAAAATTTTACACATGAAAAATAAAATCACACATATTGCCCGGCAAATGTCTCCATGTAATCCTGTGTGCAACATAGCAATGTATCATGTCAATAGTCACAATATGTACATACTGTCGAGAGGATGCCTCCCTGACTATCACTCCCTAATTATTAATATGTTTAGAAACTTTGTTGAAGGTCAAACCCATATTTCTGTAGAATCTCTGAAGCACAATAGTGTGGAGTTTTATGTACTGAGTGCACTTACAAGGACTTCTTTGCCATGATATTTATGTTTATTATCCTCTGTTTTTGCCTGATGGAAATTCTCTAAAATGCAATATATTTAGATCTGTTTTCTTGCCTTACAAAGACGCCCATCTGCTCTGAGCTGCATATGTAGATTGTTCAGCTCTGAGCATTGTGTCCTAAATGATTAAAATCACATCATGCTGTTAATGCCACAGGTATTAATATGACATCAGTCCTGATGCTAAATTTAGCCGAACTCCAGTTCCAGCTAAAACAGATGATTATAATGCATAAACAGGGGACAAGAACTAGCTGTTTATTTTGGATTTACCATTTTAGATATCATCCAAGCAAATTTTATAGAAAGCAGAAGTTGTTTATTTATTAATTTTTAAAAGTCTTTAAAAAATTAAAAATGCATTGACATGGCTGTTGCTATCTGATGGGCTGTATTTAATGTTTCAGGATACCCTGATCTCCAGGGAGGTTACACACAACAGTCTCTATACTGTAGGTTTTTTAATCTGGCCAGTTTGGTTAGAGCAGCCAGACAGGAATGAGCAATCATCATATATTTTACACTCTTTACAACTGTGGTGAGCAGAATGGAATCTCAACAGGCATAAAATATTGAACTTTGAGGTGCATGAGCTAAGACTGCAGAAGCCTCAATCTGCTTTTAGTCAACCAAGAACAGTGGTCTGAGTCTATCATGGGCACAGGCTTACCCAAACTGGACAGCTAAAGACTAGGAAAAAAAAATACAAAAAGGAAATTTTCAGTCTCCAACTGTCCAGTTTGGGTAAATCTGTGCCCATGATTTGTTTTTTCGCACCATTCTGTGTTAACTCTAGAGACCGTTGTGTGTGAAAATCGCCGTTTCTGAAAAACTCAAACCAGCCCATCTGGCACCAACACTCATACCATGGTTAAAGTAACAGATATCACACTTTTTCTTCATTATGTTTTTTAAAAAGGTAATCATAACTGATGCTCCTGACCTGTATCTGCATGCTTTTATGCACTGCAGCCCCATGATTGGCTGATTAGATAAATGCTTCAATGTCCAGGTGTTTTTATTCAATTGAATTGTGTGTGTATTTGTGTATATTTATTTAGAAATTATCAATTAGAAAATCTTATTGTGCTACATATACAATATAAAGCTGTGGTGTGGTGTGGTATTTGTCAGCAATGCAGAATAGTAAAAAAAAAGAAAAAAAAAAGTACTGTATATTAATACCAGTTCACTCCTGGCTCAAGTATATTGATGTGTAACTAGCTAAAAGATCATTAGTAATGATTCTCTTGACAAATGCTGCTTGTTACTAGGAGACATGCAACTGTCCACGCAACATGTTACTTAAAAGACCCTGTGGTTTGATTAAATAAATTACTCTTAGCCAGTATAAGGTTCTCTGATACACAGTGACACGGCAGGACTGCTGCTACACTGAAAGAGACATGGGTCTGACCTTGATTTAAGGAAATTATGCATAGCGTCATAGGTCTTTGAGATACAGGCTGACAGTCTGGCGGTCTATACTGATTTGTCTTGACATCGAACCGTGTTGGACTACTTAAGGGCCGACTCACCTGATCACCTGTCAAACCATGGCTGCCAAATAAAGCCGAGACAGAAACACAGTCCTGCTTCTTTCAGACTTGAGTTTACTTATGTAATAAAGCAGTAGTAATACAGTGTTTGCTTATACTTAATAGGAAGGTGTAAAATAATACACAGTGTCGTATCTTGCGAGCTCATCTAAGACAAATCGACAGGAGGATCTGGTGATAAACTCTTGATGTTTTCACTGTCCAGTCCGGGTGAATCTGAAAAACCCTGTCCAAAGTCAAGCATTTTATAAATACAAATAAGTTTAACACATTTGTGTGTGAGTCATGCATAAGTGACCTCTTCTTCAGCTTCGTCTTTCACCCGTAATCTGATGCGGTGATACGTAGAGGAGCGAGAACTGGCTGCAGCCCCGCTCGTGATTTATGATTGAGGACATCTTCATAAAATATCAGAACAATCAGAGCTCTGTTGGGAGAAGATACCAAAGTGTTACGTACATCATGCAAGACAGAAAGGCTGGAGGCTGGGCTGGCTGGAAGAGCATTGAGATGGAAATAAGGTGCCTGTCCTCCTCATATGTGTCCTCTCTCCCATTTTAAATAGTGTGTGAATTAGTACTATATATATATATATATATATATATATATATATATATATATATATTTTTTTTTTTTTTTTTTTTTTGGTTTAAAGAGTAGCAACATTGGTCATTTAATCCACATTAATTTTACCTGATTGTTTTGATTGTGGATTAATTTTCTGTAGCAGCAGATCTGACAATAGTGCTTAATAATGTATTACATATTATTTTCGAAGAAATGTGTAAAACATATTATGTTAACATATTAAAATGACAGGTTATTGTTTCTCTAGTAACGGCTTACACAAATTATGTATTAGCATATTTATGTTCATGGCAGTATGTCCACTCAAGTAAAATAATAATAATAAAATAATGATAAAGTGAATAATAATGATAAATAATGCCAAATAATGGCAAAATAGCTTTTTTTGTTAGACTTATTAAATAGACTTAATTAGATGTACAAAGTAAAAAAAAAATTGTAAAATTCACATAATACCAATATCTAAAAGGGACCGACAAGCTAGATCCTTTTGTCTTCAGTAAAAACTATGTAGAAGGTACATGGTACAAGACTACATGCTGTTGAAGTGAGGTGTGTTTATTGTGCCTTTAAATTAAAACATAAAGAATTAACTTGCTTTGCAGCTGTTCAACATCATTCAACATAATTACAAGTAGCATTCAAGTCAAGTCGGGACTTGCGAATGAAGGCGTAAAACTGATTGACATGTACAGAAGGCTTCAAGCACAGTCTTAGCCGCAGTAAAAGTTTTGAATGGTTTTTTAAAGAAGACTGCACATCTGTGAATTTCAGCTGTGGTGGCTTAGGGCCCACAGCGGTCGTTTCTGTGAACATTCAGCTAGAGAAACGCCTGATCATTGAAAATCAATGGATAACTTGTCACCCACTTGTGGAAGACATCTGTTTGAGGGAACCATACATTTAATCATTCAAGAACACCACTTGCACATTACAGGAACTCAGATGGGAGTTATCGACCTCCCTCAAAGCCATTTCCACATGGGACATTAAAGTAGTTCCTGAGAAGACAGCATTTTAAACTGTCTGATCAAGACTCTTACGTACTGAGAAAACTTTGTACCTTGATGGTACTCAAGCACTAGTGAAAAACTGAGATAAGTGAATTAGTGTAGCAGGGGATTATCTTGAAAAAATATAGGCAGTTTTTCTTCATATAACTGTTTTCTGCTATACTGCATAACCAAAGTCCCAGTTTGACTTGAACACCTCTTGTAAAACGTATATTTTTTTTAAAACAAAAAAAATTGCTGGCAAAATGCTGTGGTATCAGATTAATAAAACATTTCAGGATGTGCTTTTAGTAGATATTTAAGGTGGTAACAGTAACTCCACTCCACATTAAGCTACCTCACACCACCCTGTTATTGATTATTTTCTCATAACAGTACACTGTATCATGTTTTATTCTTTTAGTGTTTGACTATTAGATGTTATTATTTTATTATTTTGCCTCTTTAAAGTTTTAGAGATCTAAATTAAATTACCAATATGGTCCTGTTTTTGCATTATCCTTATACTGCATATAAGCCTATTTGTTAGGGGCTTTAGAACTTTCTAATACTGTAGGTGTGCTACCCCAGAAGGTATGATTAGGGATCCTATGGGGACATTGAAGTTATCACAGATGGCTAGACCAAAAAAACTACATAGAAAATATTAGCATTGAACAATGCTGTGTAATGGCTGAGTACTGTAAGAATCAGTTACATTTCCAGGAATGGCCACGAGATTAAGATAAGGACTGTAGCAAATGTGTCGTTTTTGAGTGAACACATCATGCTAGGTAAGATCGCTGCTTACACATGAAAGCAATGTTGATATAGATTTTTTTTTTGTTGTTAACTATTCTTCAAAATTCAAGGAAGAGGATCCTTATGTTCAGCTAATTGCCTGACAAGTGTAGCACAGATGTCATTTTTTTTTTTTAAACATCATTCTGGTATTTTCAAAAAGAAGACCAAAAGCTCCTGTGTTCAAGCAGCGTGAAACGAAAATGTGTGCGAATGAAGGACTAAAGCTAAATGTCTTTCCAGCATGGACCTCACCTGACCTTTCGAAACACATTAGCCGAAGTGAGGTGTCTTTGTTCCAGCGGCTCTTTCCCCTGCATTCCCACTGACAGTGAAGCATGGAGGGTGTAGGCCACCGAGGAAAAGCTTTTACACTCGTGTCGACAAAAGACATTTCACATGTGCTGTTATATCACTGCTGAAGCCATCACGACCGACGTCAATGTAGGAATTCTGCATCTGCTTGAAAAAACAACAAAAAAAAACAAAAACAAAAAAACAGATGATGATTGTAAATAGTGGTGTCTCGGGTGCCTCACGAACTCCGTGTCATTTTGCAGCTCGCGCTGATGGATTCGCACCAAGTGAGTGAATGGACGAACAGCAATTTATATGTTAAAAGTACCTTCAAGTGCCATGATGTAGCTTTCAACACGCACACTTAATTCCTCTTCCATCATTACTATTCCAGAAATGTCAACGATTTTCTGTCAGGTTGTCGCGCCCAAACACAGAAATCATCTCCAAGTAACACAGTGTTCTAGTGAGACAAATTTCACCTGACATGAGCAATTGTGTGCCGACACCGGCATATTTAGAGTTGTGTGAAAGTCAGAAAAGATGTGTAATTCTTTTGTTCCTAGCAATAAAAAAAAAAAAGAAAAACTTGCCAGTTGCTCAAACCCACTAGGAATGTTTTAACAGAGCGGTTAATTCTGTAATTAATTAAAGGAATCACAATTCAGTGAGCACTTCAAATTAATCTTTGGAGACTTTCTTTCACGCGTTTGACTGTGTTTTTCACATCTAGGGCATTGCAGAAATTACAGTTCATCATCATGATGATCATTTTCTTCTTCTTTGGTGCTATTTCTGGATTTGAGGTATGGCGCCGGTCTTGTCTGTACTTCTTACAACGCAGCTTGTCTCATCATGTCACATATGTGCTACATCTCATTGTGAATACGACATAAGACGTAAAGAGTGCGTGCATGCTGTTTTTCAGTTCGGCTTGTAGGGGAGTGAGAATTGTGTGTGTGTGTAGGGGGGGGGGGGGGGGGGGGTTGTTAATGAGGAAGCACAGAAGCTCGACAGACAGTGTAACATTTGTGTGCCGTGCCTCCAGGGTGTGAGCAGAGTTGTAATGTTGCATTATTTACTTTTAATGATGAAATGGCTAAGAAGGAGGATATGTGCCAGAAAGAAGCATGCTTTTGGTGAGATGTTAATTGGCAGAGCCATATTAAGCGAATCAGGGGGTCAAAAAGAATCTGCTTTCTGTTAAAATGCTGAGATGGGCATGACACAAAGACAGAGAATTCGTCTTACTTTTTATACTGTATAAGTGTAGAGAAAATAATATTTGCATTTCAGTTCACTCTGTGTGTGCATTTGTACCTGTAACTGCTTAGCCGTCTACATCAGCATGCAACTCGAAAAACTTGTGGCAAATGTTTTCTCTCAAATTGGGGGACTTTCCTGTTTCTCAGGGCTGGCAGTGCCATGAAATATTTGTACAGTGCGCTCATGGCTTTACCTCTCATTAGGCTAGAGAAGAGGCCTCGGGCCGCTCAGGAACAGGAGCCACGCTATAAATACTCGAACGGGGTGGCTCGGTGTGCAGCATGCCGCCATTTGGCGGGTGATAAGGCGCTAATTAGTGGCTCTTAGCAGGAATACCACTTGTGAGGAATGCAGCTCATGTTGGCGTTGTCACCGAATGATCATACCCAACCCCTCCCTCCTCCTCTCTCCTCCTTCCCTGCTCCAACACTTGAAAGATGTTCCTATTAACACTGGCAAGGAGAAATCTGTTTTTTCTCCCCAGCCTGACAAATGAAGCTAGTGGAGTCAGTAGATTAAGATAAGAACTTATCTTCTGCTTCGAGACAGAATTTTATGTGTTTTGCCCACCCCACCCCCCCTCCCCCCCCAGCTCACCCTCCTCCCAGTTCCCTCCCTGCAGTAATTAGGGGGCTATGTGGTCAGAATCAACTGATAGGGGTTTTAACCCTGACATATGCTGACCTTTAACAGCAAAGGGGTGGGCAAAGACAAATTCTAATCTCATTTATGCCGAAGAAAGAGTGGAGAAACTCCCTAGAGACTCTCTCTCTCTCTCTCTCTCTCTCTCTCTCCCTCCGTCCTGCTCTTTCTTCTCATCTCCCTTCAGGTAAATGTGATGAGGGTGCTCGGTCCGAAGTGCGCTTTCTCCCAGACACTCTTATTAAAGCGCACAATGGATCTTTGGGGTCAGTGAACACTGTAGCTCTTTCGTGCTTGAGAGCATCACTTAGAAATATTCAACAAGGCTTCAGTGTAGGACAGCCTCGAGATATTTAAAATGCCCTTTTCAAGTTCAGCACAAGCGGGCTGTCTTAAAACGGTATCGCCGTAGAAAGAGACAGCGGAAACACGGTCCACCTGATCATATAGAACTAAATATCAAACAGATATCATTACTTTATCCAGCAGATCAGAGCCCCAGCACAGCCTGGATGTTCTCAAACAGTGATCAGTTGCTTATTAAGTCCAAGATTTCCTATGATTTTGTGTGTGTGTGTTTAAGCGTCTGTTGAACTTATGCCAAGTTAAATATTTGATGGAACAGGCCAGGCGTGGATGCTTCTAATCTATATTTCTTACTCTTATCGCATTAATGTGTGAGTTGCTTCTGCTCTTGCACTGCAGGAAGCCCCACTCATCCGCACATTTTTTTCTGGTTAGCCTTTGTGCCTTGCTGGGTTTCATGCAAATCAACTAAACTTCAGCTTAAACTAGTGGACATAGTGGGATAGAAGATCCTTCTATCATTTCTCAGAAAATGTCATGTCATGCCATGCAAAGCGTCTTGTTGATACGTAAAGCTATGTGACCTTACTAATTACTGTAGCTGAAATCTGAAAACAACCCAACAAGCACAGAAATCTGCTTGTTTACCCCTCCATGTGGTAGCCAAACCACCCTTCTTTTTTTAATAGGGAGGGACTCCTAAATAATGAAACAAGCAGCAAAACACATTATGCTTCCCATTTTAATGGCGTTTAAGTGAGGGTTGCTACATGAAAGAGCTTCAGTGGGACCTCAGTGGCATGTGTGGCTGTTGGGCACGTTGACGTGGCTTTGATGTGAGCCCTAACAAGCTTGGCACTCAGCTCTGCGGCATATCAAACCCAGCCCGACTGATATGAGTATTCCATCTGCGTGAGGCACTCTCGGTAGTTGTGCCATCTATACCTTTAATTTGATATTCTCTAATTTCTCAGTGTGGGCACCGTTCAAAAAGAAAAAGAAAGAGAGCCCATTAGTTTGCTGTAGATCTTCTTTCTTTAATTTGTTCTTTGGTTCACTGTGCTCAGCTTGACCATCAGCCCTGTAAGAGTTGTCATATTTATCAGTGCACTATGTAATGGGATCAGAAACTATTTACATTTTGGAATCATTTAGCACCAGCGGGCATTAATAATTGAGATGGTGCAAAATCAAAAAGACTCAGCTTATTCAAATTGTGGTTTGATGTCCCTGTTGACAGAAAGGCATTTCACAAGTGGCCTTGAATGCAATTATTTCAATTCTGAAAATTTTCTGGAATATAAGGATCCATAAACAGGAATGGAGCAAAAAGGATTGTCACAAACATAAAACGGATCCCTCTGGGAAGCAAGTGGAGAAAATCTCAGTATTTTATGTTTTTTTGAAATGTCAGTCTATGGTCAATGAAATCTGAGAATAAGCTCCACTTTCAGTAATCGTAACTAAATGACAATGCAGCAGGTCTCCATTAGACCAATTCTTTTGACAAACCACATTAGTTGGGCTGTGCTCTTTGTGTCACTTGCAGCAGTTGTGTCCCTGCTACATTGATGGATTGTGGTGAACTGGGAGGAGACGGCTTACAATTGGCCAAAAGCATGGACAATTATTAGCCATAAGGCTTAGATGAGCACACAGAGGCCTTTAATACATCAAACACAATCTTGAGTAAATACCGCCTAGTCATTTATCTGTTTGCTTTGCAGCTGGGTGTGTATGTAGCATTGTTTCACACAATTTATTCACAGTTCAGCTGATGGTAAATGTAATAAAACAGGGCTCTGAATGGTGACAGATTCAAAAGAATGTCTGAGAGAAACACATTTGTCCTCTGTCTAAGACCCAGAAAGGAGATAATCTCAGGTTCTCTGGAATGGATCCATATTGTGTTTCAAGATGCTATCTATGCAAATCAGAAGTCTCCGGAAACAAAAGAGGTGCAAAAACTAGTACACTTTCTCATTTGGAAGAAGCTTTTATGCAGAGCGACTTTCCATTGAAGGTTATGGGCTGTGCTCAAGGGCCCAGCTTGGCAGTGTCAGGATTTGAACTTCCAACCTTGCAATTAGTAGCCTAGAGGCTTTAACTGCTGAGCCACCACTGCACCACTTGTCATAAGCTATCTTGTAAAGTCATCGCTTAATGGGTGCTGGTCTACAAGCATTTGCATTTGACGATGCCCTTCCAAAGGAGACATCTGAAATGTGATGGCTTCAATAAAGTGTCAGAGAGAACTATGTGGCATGGTATTAGCTAATGAAGTTTATTTTAAAGATAGGCCCGACTATATAAATTACCCATGAGGCAGTGGAATGTGGATAAACCAGATGAACAAAATACACAAAAAAGGCATATCGACCTATAGCTTGGAGCTCCCCCAACCCCCCCCCCCCCCCCCATCAGCCATTAACACTAATATAACATACATTCACACACCAGAGACATTCAGACCACTGATTTTCAAACACCAGTGTTGATGTAATCATTAACCAGATGTTTAATAACATTGCACATTACGCGATGGTAAAAAGTAAAAAAAAAAAAAAGTATATACCTAAACTGGCTTTCTTCTATTGTTAGGTTTTAGGACGAGGATGCCCTTGGCACGAATGGATCTGCATGTTCATTGGGTATATTAAGAGAGGCACACAGCTGAAGAGTCTTCATTACAATTGTAAATTTCTGCCCCAGGGCCTCCAGCCCAGTGCTAGATTACATGAGGTCTGTGCTCATGGACACAGCCTGGGTCTGATTGAGAGTCCAGCGCACCTAATTAATTTCATTAGAAAGTGAAGTCATCTTCTAGCAGGAATTAATATTTGGAGCGTCGTGCCACTAATTCATTTCCAGATTTAATTAGCTCCGAGAAGAAATGTTGCTTGGGCAAAGAGGACTTTTTAATTATCAGCTTGGATAAATTTGAAAATGTTGATGCCTGAGGGTTGAGTTAATTAAAACCTGCATTATTTTAACTTTAATTAGTTCCCATCTTTGTTTTGCTCTGCCATATGGCTATGTCCTGTAGTCAAATTTAGTTAATTAAGCTAATTAAGCTAATCATTTTAATTACTCAAGACATTGTGATTGGATAGACGATGACTACAAGTTTATAGCCCACTACTTGTTTTTCATTAAGTTGAAGGGACAGTTATTTCTGATTGCAGCTGGCAAGCTGCATGGCACTCCAGCAGACTCTGAGATATTAAGGACACAGCATAATTGCATTCCTTGATAAAAACAACATGTCACAAGCACAACTCTTTTAAATTTAGAGCACCATCTATTAGCATTCTGTAGAACTGTGTGTGCTGGTCCAGGGCTCTATCTGATTAAATGGTAAGGCAGGTTCAGTCAAGTAAGAGAAGCCCTTCTCCATCTCCTTCTCTCCGTCTCCCTCCCTTCATCTCTCTTCCCCTTTCTCTTTCTTTCTCTGTCTGTCTCTCGCCCCGCCGGCCTTGCAGTTCTCTCAATCTGTGATCTATTGCGCATGTACTGACACACACAGAGCTTTGAGATTAAACTTCATTAAATTCACTCATGTAAATTTATATGGGGTGCCATGGACCTCCAAATAACAAAGCTCTCCTGTGATTTCTCTCTCCCGACTTGAAGTCCAGTAGTATGTTAAAAGTGTCATAGGATTTCGACGTTGTGCTCATGACTTGGTAATATGGCTTATTACACTATTTATTTACATTAGGCTCTTTTCATGATGAACATACTTTGCTCTTCCACGTTATTGAGGATACACTGTAATGTAAGAGATACAAATAAATCTCAACTAAAAAACAGTCTTGCTAAAAATGTGTGCTTTTGTATCATAATGTTATTTTTTTATTTAGGAAAATTAAATATTTAATTATAAGTAGATATTAATAAATGTTATTTTTATGTTGTGAGACTGAAATCTATTTATTTCTTTTTCAGTTATATGCTATGTACATGTGTACATAGATTTTATTGTGTACCTGGAATTTCTTTCAGAATCAATCAATTATCTTGCAGTTACTGTTCCCTTCATATCAAACATCAGGGGGAGAAAGGATCCTAGTTATGGGCTGTGGCTAGGTTGTTGGGCTGTACAGTGAAACCTGGGATTACGAGCATTCCAGGATTGGGCTTCTATTCCAAAACACTTGTAAACCAAATGTAATTTTTCCATAAAAAATAATAGAAACTCAAATTATTTGTTCCACAGCCCAAAGAAATAAATACATAAAAATAATTAATACAAAATATAAAGTAAAAATAAAAAAAATAACCTGCACTTTACCTTAAATGCGCGCAGGTGCTGTTTGTGTGTGTGTGTGTGTGTGTGTGTGTGTGTGTTTGGGTCTGTCGTTATATGTGTGCGCGCACGTAAGTTGACACTGTGCTGGTTTACAAACAGAGAGAGAGAGAGAGAGAGAGAAAGTGTGTGAACCGGCACGGTGTAAAATTACACATGTGCACACACATAACGACAAGCTGAGAGAGAAAATGGATTTTTAACCATTAAATAAAAAAGTAAACATAAATCCAGACAGATAAGTGTTTCCGTTTATGCGCGCAGGTGTTGTGTGTGTGTTGGGCCTGTCGTTATATGTGTGCGTGCACGTAATTCGACACTGTGCTGGTTCACAAACACACACACTAAAGGAGGGAAAGAGAGAGTGAGAGAGTGTGTGTGTGTGTGTGAACCGGTGTCAAATTACGCGCACACACACATAGAACAGGCTGATGGAGAAAATTTTTAATCTTCTAATGAGACTTTCTTTTGCTTTACACGAGTGCACACACATGTGTCATAAGAAACAGTAAAGCGCACTGTACACACGCGTTTACAAAACAGTACACACATGCACGAATGTTGATTATACCAGTAAGAGACGTGCACTAAGACCTAGCAGGGGAGATGATTACCCACAATTCCTTAGCACAAGAGAGAGAAAAAACAATAGCTCAGTTGTGATCGCGTGATGCTCAGCATCAAAACAAAAAGCGCATGCGTGAAACATGATACTCGGTACTCGTAAACCAAGACTTGCTCATTTTTCAAGTCAAAATTGAATAAAAAAATCTTTTCCCGTCTTGAGGAACAAATATGCTCAAATGTACCCAGAACCATAAAAAAACATCCAGTAAGTGGGTGGAAACTCCTTGTTGGTAAAGAGAATGGCCGTGATGTGAAGTATGAACTAAAAAGCAGGCTACAGTAACTCAACTACTATTTTCAATCATTGTAAGGAGAAAAGCAACTCAAAATGCACAACACATTAAACCTTGAGGCGGATGGGCTACAACAGCAACAGCCCAGATCAGGTCCCACTCTTGTCAACCATCAACAGAAAAAGGCTAAAGGGCTAGTTAGGGATTAAACTAGGAACTCATTTCAGCCCATGTAGAATTTCAAGGAGCTTTGCATAAGCCTTGTATTTTCAGTAGACCCTGATTACAGAATACAGAAAAACAGCACTGCTTGAGAGACATTACAGTCCCATAGAGCAGAGGTGCAGGCTTGTTTTTGGTAACATATCAGCTTTATGCGTGTGTCAGTTCATTCCACTAAGCTAGCTCAAAAGTAACAGCTGTGTTCTGTCCTGCCATGGCGACACACACAATGTCCTGTCCACTGACATATGCAGGGGCGGAGTGGCCTAATGAAATAACACACCCAGACATCATGTCAGTGGTCTCCATTATGGTTAAAGATTTTGGTAGCCACAGTCTGCCCACTTAGGTAATTTGTTTCTGTGTATAATCCCATTGCCTGCTATTAAATTAAACCAACTGGTCATTTGGGTTTGGGGGCTATAAATAAATCCTGTTGCCATGAGACATGGGAAGTGTGTGTTTCGTCTCATTCGATTAAAGGGGAACCACTTCATAATTTCATCTGCAAAAGTGACCTTGATTGCCAGGTGACCTCAGCGGGTCTGACTTCCACCAAGTGGCCCTGGCTAATGGCTGAAAGAGGTAATGTTAGTTGCTAATGTATTTCGTACTTCAGTCATATCCATGTCCTGTGATTCCTCCTGTCATACTGGTTAAGTGAACAAACAGACGCTCAGACGCTCAAACAGACATACTTCCTTTTTATGGACTATAAAATGAAATGTAAAAGATATAAATAAATCTCGACTAAAATATGGTCTGTTTCTAAAAGGTAGTGGTTTTGTATTATATTTTTTTATAATTAAAGGTAATCGATAGTTATAAGTAGGTGGCATGGCGGCATGATGGTTAGCACCATGGCCTTGCACCTCCAGGGTCGAAAGTTTGATTCTTGCCCCGAGTCTGTGTGTGTGGAGTTTGCAGTTTAAGTTTGTTCTCTCTTTGCTTGGTGGGTACTTTCTTTGGGTACTCAGATATGCTCATTGACATTCCCAAAATGAACACTACTGAGTCCCAAATCGCCTGTAGTGTGTGTGTGTGTGCCCTGTGATAGATTGGCACCCTGTCCAGTGGATGCCAAAAGTCTGCGGGCATCAGGTCCAAGCACCTTGTGATCCTGTACAGGAAAGCAGAATGCATGATGAATTAATGTATGAATGATAGTTGTAATCTATAGTAGATTTTAGTAAATATTATTTTAAAATCAGATAAATCAAAAGTTCCTTGCTGGGAAACTAAAATCTGTGTGAACAGCTTGTTTTCTTTATCTTTACCTCTTTATTTCTTTATTTTGTTCTTTTGTTTAATTGTTGTTTATCCATTTACACTGCCAGGTTTTACAGGTACACTGCCAAAGAGTTTGAAAACTTTTATTACTTCAAACATAAATCCTTCTCAACAAACATTTCACTGGTAAAGCAATTAATCCTATATATAAAACCATAAAACACACACGCACATGTACATATAGGCTGTTTTACATTGTGTGATTCCAAAGGTCTCTTAAGATTGTTGAAAAAAAGTGATTTTATAGGGTAATATAAAGATATCTGTTTTATCTATGGAACATTCCATTTGCATGTCCCAATCGCCACAATATATTTGCTAATGGGTTTTCTATGAGTTTCATATTCATGTGACGTTTACCAACTTCTTATACATACTGTACCAAAACTTTTTTTTTTTTCCCTGCTATTCAAATTGGCACTCAATTGGCTGCAGGTAAGAAGTTGACATTGTGAACACCAATCCTGACTCGCAACTGAATCATTTCCATGTGATATTTGTCAACCAGCAAAACTATACAGTATACAGTAAATGTAGGTTAAAGTGATCAACTATAGCATAATCAGTGATAAAAATAGCATTTACACGCACTGTCAGTGATTGTTGTGGTAACTAAAATACGACATTGCCGCAGATAATACACTCTATTATGAATGTCAAAAAGTAAGAAAACAACATGCTGGGTGGTTGATAAAAATATTGCTGAAGTGTTATATTGAAACAATATATCCCTCTGGATCCTTTATATTCATTTAAAAAAGCCAATCAGAGTAAATATGCCAAAGCCAATGTTTCAGTGAGAGCCTGTAAGTGCATTTTAAATGTGACTTTGTTACAGGTTGAGAAAGGACAATGTGTGTGTCAGAGGTGCATGAAACACTAGCATAAATCACTAATGACCTAAGGCTAACTTGGTATACAATAATATCACACGAAAGCATAGGGACACTAAAAAGGGGATACCATTAGATGTAGAGCATCACATCGCTGCATATATATGTATAATCTGACATGCATGAACCAACTTAAATCCACACCACCTACATTTTTATAACATCTATTTGTAGCACTGCCTTCATGTTCCAAATAAATAATAAAACTCAACATAAGGTCACATGTGCCTTTAAATAATGCTGCAAAAGGGCACATGATGACAAGATAGTCTAGAAGGGACCAACGTGTTAATCCCAGTTTTGAAGCAGCTCCAAATCTCTCCCTTCGCTCTATCTGCCCTGCATACCCCACTAATAAAGGGCTTAATAGATTAACTAACAGAAGGCCATAACTGAGACTCCAGCTAGTTGACACCAGGAGGGGCATCTGCTCAAAGGCCACCTTTCTGTACCATGGGCCAGAATCACCACAGAGTCCCAGACATGGAGCTTTCGTCCTGAACCGCTTGCTAATTCCACTCCTCCTTTTCCTCCTCCTCCTCCTCCTCCTCCTCCATATCTCCAAGCACAGCTATGGCACAGAGGTTAATTAGATCCATGCATTTATTTATGACTATGCTCATTAAGCCTCATGTTCTCTTCGACATAAAAGAGCTCATTTTACATTTTTTACTAAAAGCAGAACAACGTACATTTTTATCCCAACAGGAAACTGTTCACGTTCTGTAACTAGCATAAAAAACGTATTTATATCATAGACTTTAGGCTTAAGCTCTGATTTTATGCTGAAAGGTACAAAGTGAATTTTTAATTTCTACCCTATAGTCAGTTTTATAGGGTTTATAGGATAATTATGAGCTCACATTGCTGGCTGTACACAGTTATGTGAGTTTTCAGTGTACAGCTGCTAGATTTGTACATTACGTGTTCCTTATGATCTTGTATTCAAGTCTGCTCTCAAGACTTGTCACAGACTGATCTCTGGCTTTGGTCTAAAAAAATTAAGGTTTGTGTTTTTTTTTTTTCTTCCTTTTGACATATGCAAAGTTTGACAAGAACAAAAAGGTTCTCTGTCTTGCTCTTGACTCTTTCATTTGGACTTGACTCTGTCTTGACCTTTAAACTCTCAAAATTTCTTTATACACTTCCATATTTTCCATATCTTTCAGTCACATGATCAGTAAAGAGAAGATACTCCCTGTGTAACACAGCAGCTGCCACAAGTGGTGTGAATGTATTCAGTAGATTTGTGGAGAATGCTGAAGCCAAGAAAAGGATGTTGACACTCTGTTACTGCCATTGCACGCACTCCAGCAGTAATGAATTGCAGGTATGTGTCACTTAACGTTCGCAATACATTCTGAGAAATAGAACATTATGCAATTTGGATGTTGTTTGAACTCCACATTACAGTATAAACTTACCAAAGCTATGAGGAATGCTGTAGTGTACGCACTGTGGTGAAGCACAGAAATAATGTTATGAAACAACGGCATGGAATACTTTGCATTCAAAGCTGTACGTTAAACTCTGCATCCCTCTATGGTGATAGGGAGCTCTCCTCATGTACTAATGAGAAGCTACATGCAAAACTGGTAGAAGAAGAGGGTGGGCCAGGGGTAGCTCAGTGGTTAAGGCATTTAGACTACGGTTCGGAAGATCCCAGGTTCAAATCCCACAACCACCAAGTTGCCGCTGTTGGGCCCTTGAGCAAGGCCCTTAACCCTCAACTGCTCAGATGTGTAATGAGATAAAAATGTAAGTCGCTCTGGATAAGAGCGTCTGCCAAATGCCTAAATGTAAATGTCTAAATGTGATGGTGCTTTAAAGTTAGGTTTTTGTATTGCTTACATTTCTCCTGATTTTCAACTATTGTTTTAATTTAAAAAGGCTTTCGTGCACCAAAACTCCTTGATCTAGTATCATTGGTACTAAACTTCACACTTAGATAACCACAAACACAGCTGCAGGCTGATTTATCCATTGTGCCAAAACCATCTGAGATGGAGTTAGAGTCTTCTGAAAAATCATGCAGAATTCACACTTATATAACCCAGACAATTTCGACAAAATATTTTGGCATTTGTGCCTTTTAACACCCTTGTGACTCAAAGAAAACATGCACACAATGTTTTTTTTTTTATCAGTTTACAATACCTATTGCTTTATTTGTAAAAAAAAAAAAATGCCCATGCTCTGAACAGGCAGAACTATAGCAAAGTAAAGACACAATCAGCTTTCTTGTGTTAGTATTTCAAGAAACCGGGCAGCATTGAAGCAGGAGCATCCGGAGAAAAAAGTGTTAATGACTAGTGTTTGGAAATCTAAAATAATGCAGTGAATGCTGTCTCGTTTTCTCCATTACTTATTTACACTCCATCTGTGCACACACCTGCCATCAGTATGGGGCGAGCTGTCTATTTCCATACATGTTTGTTTACTTTGCTAACAACTCAGAGGAACATTAGATATATTGGGTATTTCGAAGTAAACCAGAGCTTCTGCAATGCAGGACACGGATACGGGGACGTTAATATATAAATTGGAGAACTAAGCAGATGAACCATGGATAAAAAGGGAAAGCTCTTTGGGGTCCATTTGGAGCTGCTTGAACTACTTGCTTAATTATATGTAAAGGTCAATGGTGGATAGAAGGATGAAATGCCAGTGAAAGGGTCATTGGTTAAGGCTCTGTTTTCTGCCTAATAGCATATTCTACCTTTAGCATATACACAGCTTTCCCATCCATCATCCACAGAGCCATCTTAGAGAATTAAAAGCAGCAGCTAATATGCACTGACAATCATGCCAAGATAAGGCTAAACTGAGTGGGCAAGAACATGTGTCCAAGAAAGTACTTCGAAATTATTTATCTATGGGAATTTCAATCAAGGTGGCACTGTGGCGCAGCTTCAAGGTCCCTGCTTTGATTCTGACCTCAGGCGGGCCGAGTGTGTGGTTTTGTTTCCCCTTTCACTGTCTAAAACTACGTACTGTAGGTAGGTTAAATCTGAGACCAAAAAAATGCCCAATCAGGATGCAGTGTTTACTGGGAATTAATTAATTTATATGGAAAAAAATGACTCTCGCTTTGTGATTAGAAGTAGACCTGCCTATTTAAGGGACTGTTATACATACAGTATCTACTGTATATCATTATTCCAAAGTCAACCCCATTTCCCCATGACCTCTACACCAGACATGTCATCACTTTAACTTTTAGCAGCGTATTACTAATTATTTTCAATTAGCTTATAGCAAACTCCTCTGTTCAAGGATGAATATGGTGACAGACGTCTATTGCAAAATAGTCTACTTGAATCATGTATAATTTGACTGACTGATTTCTGATTTCATGATTTATGACTAGGACAGGGATTGTACTCAAACACTTGTTAATTTCATTCAATCTTGTTGTTAAGTGCTTTTAACAATGTTGCAAAGAAAAAAAATATTATTAGGAAAAATCTAAAAGATAAATTATAATCACTAATTTGTCCCTGATGAGCAAGCCGGGGCTACTTTGGTAAGAAAAAACTCCTTGCAATTAGAAGAGGAAGAAATCTTGAGAAAAGCCAAACTCAACAAGGATCGCATCCTGATTTGGTCGATATCAGATGGGTATAGCAGACATTGATTTATAATCATACTGTGTGCTCACTTACTCACTCATTGTCTGTACTGCTTTTTTCTGTATTCAGAGTTGCGGGGGACCTGGATGCCAGGAGACTTAGGACATAAGGCGGAGTAGGGGTAGACCCTGAAGGTGCAAGGCGACAGTGCTAAACACTACCCCACCGTGCTGCCATACTGTGTGCTATGAAATTTCAGTATACCAGGAAAGGTGTTTAGGTATAAAGTTCAGATACAAAGACCCATTTATTAGTGGTATTTGGTCTTAAACTATTTAGTGACTGCAGTCACAAGCCATCACAGAAAAACTCCCTGCAACAGCCCAATCCAAGACCATCTTCATGCTTATCAAGGGGAACTGTCCTGGGTCACTACATGCATCCTGAGCAGACCATACGGGGCCATTCTCTGCACCAGCCAGAGACCTCCATGTAACGAGTACTCCAACCAGAAGCAGGGCACTGGGATGTGTCAGACAGGTCCAGAGGGCAGAAGGGGTCAGGATCGCTGGCAACTCAGGAGTGCCATGTGTAGCTTGAAAGACAGGGATAGATACAGTCGAGCGAGAGAAAGAGAGAGAGAGACTAAACACTAGCACTAAGTATGCAACCAGTTAGTGAAAAACAACTTTTTTCCAGTGAAATTTGTGAAAATCTAATTGAAGTAAAAACTTTATCTGGTACATATGGCTGTTAATTGTTAATGGCATTGAACCTTGAATTTTTCTATCAATAATCACTGTTTAAAAACATTATGTGTTAAGCAATTCAGACAGGGTCAAATTCTGGCATGAGTGTAAGGCATGGCAACTACAGCAAATGAGAAACGACTACAAGTAATGGGTCTAAAGAAAACGTGTGTGTGTGTGTGTGTGTGTGTGTGTGTGGGATGGGTTGAAAATGAACAGATAGATCCACTCCCCTGGATGTAATTGCTCAGATAAGAGGAACTCACACTGCCTCTCTACGGAAGACAGCAGGCAACTTTGTGATTTAAAGCTTGCTAATGCTCCTGGCTTCAAAGCCTCAAAGAAAAATCATTAATAGATATATTTAACAATGTGAAACATTAGTCACTGCCATCACACTCTCTTTGCAGCCGCGCTTGAAAGAGAGAGATAGAGCGCCTTAAAGAACTTATTTCAAATACTTTATTAATAGGTAATGAGATTACTCTTCTTTGGCTGCTGCTTTTTCTTCTTCTTTGTTTTTGTTCATGAAACCGATATCTAATTGAATAATAACAGAGAAGTTCACTGATCATTTTTCAATTCACAGGGTTCATAATAGTGTATTCTATCAGCTTTTTTTTTTTTTTTTTTTAAAAAAACATTTTCCTACGTCCACAAGAAAAAAAAGATCATTTAGTATGAACAGCTGTAATCCTCACAATACCAGATAAATCCATCTGGGGATCGGGAGTACATTATTCAAAACTTATATCATTAAGCAAATCACAAAGAAATCAAACAGGGGTGAAGTGGCGGCTTTTCTTGCTCTTGATGTGGTTCCTCCAGCACAGAAAGAGAGATTTGCAGATTTTTTAATGAGCTCTCCTCTCGACGTCTCGCCCTGGTTTGGCTGATTAATGAAAGCATTTGGTGACCTTTCACTGTTCTTATGGAGTGTTCAGCCCTCTCCAATTCCATTCCAAGCTCAGACAAGATCATGCTCGCTGCTGCATTACTGCTGGATTCCCACTCACTTTCATAAAGTTTTCTTCCTCATTTTGTCAACACTTTTTTATACTTTGCCAAAATAATGATTTCAACTTATTTTATTCATAAAGATTTTAAACTCTCGCACCCAAGAAATAGCTGCAGTGCTACTAATTTGTTTGGACTTTCTGTTGGATTAGTTGAACAAAGTTGTTCAACTGTCATGTGTTTCTTGCAGTTGCATGATGTCCTAATTTCCCAAGCAGTCTCTCACATGGCATCAAGAGCAGTAGGAGGCAGATGATGAAGTGATCCTAAGCAAACGAAATGAGTGCCAGCCCTGCTGCTGAGGCCTTCACAATGGGCATCTAAGCTTGGTTATCACTAGCACATACTCAGCCCAATATGCCCTATTCCCTCTACTATCACTCATATGCACCAGATCCATTACACATTATAACCACAAAGTAATGTAGGAAATGAAACATAATTATTTTAGAGCAATCCTTTGTAGAGACAATACAGAATGTCTCAAAGCATCTCACAGATATCAGTGTCTTTATCTCCAGTGAGTATGCCAAAGGCATCAGTGGCAACGGAAAATTGGGTGTAGAGAATGAATCCTTGGAAGAAACCAACAATCATCAGGAGGAAGTTATCCTGCTCCTGTGAGCACAAGAAAAGTTTATAAATAACAATAAGAATGCCAATGTAAAAATTGCTGTTATAATTGTAATACTAGAATTAAAGGACACGTTAGTAATTGTCAGCTGTGAATGTGGAAAAGAAGGATGATCTTAAAGTCAGGATAATGGCTGAAGGAGTTTCTATTTAAGATCTGGTAGGATGTCATAAGCCATAGGATAAAAAATAAGACATCGTAATAACTTGAAACGGCTGGTGCAGAATTTCTGCTTTTGAAATGGTGGTAGTGGGAACTTATGGGAATCAAAATGGCTAAAGTTGAAATGTTTTATTATGGTGGGAAAAATCTCTTAGGGATCATAGAATGGCTGGGGTAGAGCTGTTGGTTATGGGAGGGTAGGAGTATGAGCTTATGGGCCTCAGCATGGCTGGTGTAAAATTGATGGCTTAAGGATGGTGGGATTAGGTGCTTGTGGGCAGCGAAATCGTTTGAGAAGAACAGTCAAGGTTAGGATAATAGAAGTAGCATTGTCATATTGTGTATAGGGAAGTCAGGTTAGAATTGTCTGGTTTTGGATTGTAGAAATAAAAATTCTTGGGTTTAGGGTGGTAAGAATAGCATTGTCAGGTTTGAGAGGAAAGAATCGGAATTGATGGTTTTAGACTGGGAAACTAGGAGTAGCATTGTTTGGGATTTGGATGGAAGGGTTTGGGATGGAAGCAGGAGACTTGTCGGGTTTGGGTTGACAGAACTAAAATTGCAGAGTTTAGCATGCCAGGGGTACTTTTGTCTAATTTTTGGTTGTATAAGTAGAATTGTCAGGATTACGGTTGTAGGAGTAGAATTGTTCAGTTTAGGATGGAAGTTATGGAATTGTCAGGTTTGAGATGGTAGAAGTAGCATTGTCAGGTTTACAAAGAAAGAAGTGGAATTGATGGGTTTATGATGGGAGGTGTAGCTATATGAGTTATGGGCTATCAGGAATAGAATTGCTGAGTTTAGGATGGCAGCAAAAGTAATGTCTGGTTTTGGATTGTAGAAGTAAAACTGTTTTAAATAATAAAAGTATTTTTGTCAGGTATAGGATGGCTGCAGTAGCATTGTTATATTTAGGATGACAGGTTTGAGATGAAAGGAGTAGAATAGATGGGTTTGGCATGATAGGAGTAGAGTTTCCAGTTTGGAATGGTAGAAGTAGAATTTTTCCGTTTTAAATGGTATGAGTAAAAAAAAAAAATTTGGGATAGAATTAGGAGTAGAAATGTCAGATTTATGCTGTCCAAAGTAGAACTGTCGGGTTTGGGATGGTAGAATTACAATTGTCGGGTTTAGGATGGTGGGAATAGAATAGATGGGTTTAGGGTGACATGGGTAGAATTGTCAAAGTTTGACATTGGAGAATTATAATTGGCATTTTTGGGATGGCACGAGTAAGGGTTGGATGGTAGAAGAAGAATATTAAATTCTTTAATTAAATTTTATTTATATAGTGTTTTTAACAACGGTTGTTGTCTCAAAGACGCTTCACAAAATAAAAATAAAAAGTGCGTAAAAGTAAGAAAAAAATGTGTTTAGATAATAAGATTTAAAATAATATATGTATTTAAGATGGTAAGAATCCTGGGTTTGGGATGTAGGAAAAGAATTGATGGGTTTATAAGGGTAGGAGTAGAATTGTAGGCTTTGGCATGGTGGAAGTACTGTAGAAGCTGGTTTGCCTTAGAATGATTGAAACAGAACTGTCTGTTTAGGGAGGTAGGTGTAATAGATTGTTGGAGGGCCACACCATCAGGAAAATCACTGAGACAACAGCCATTGTATGGCATCATTTACAAACTCAGTAGAAATAAATACATGTGAATAAAGTGGACATAGCTCCCGTATCTCACATGCTTGAAAACGATGTAGGCTTTAATTCCTAAATGCATCTTACAGCTAGTCAGCGTGTGCGCATATCTTTTTTAAGAGCTTTTTCGAGCCAGTATATTCTGTGAGTTTGGCCTCACCGCAGGTGTCCTTCCACACTCAGGCGTGCTTTCAGGCCAGCACTTAAGAGGAGACACACATGCCATGTTGTCGCAAATTGTGGCTGACTTAATGGATTATTATTGTTACTGCATTCCCTCAATGCATGGCCCGGAAGGGGGAAGAGGCTTAGAAATGTCTTTCAAAAGCCCATTCAGTCAGAACCTACTACCAGAAATAGTTATACAGTATAAGGCTTTGGTATGGATTGGTTATGTTTTTATTCTTTCATCAGTGCCCCCCTGAGGTGGTAAAAGGAAAGCGTGTCGAACCAATCTTTAGGAGGACATGTGACGTATATGTGGTCAGCCTTCAATAGCCCAGTCTTTGATCTTTGGCTTCAAATTGGATTTTTATTCTTGAACATTGATTTGTCTTAACAGTGTGAGAAGGTATTTGTGCCCATACATATATCTTGGCCTAAATATAGCGTATGTGTAATTATCCTTAATGTTAATTTAAAAATTATTATCAGCAATGTATGTACTGTAGCACTAATGGAAGGTGATGCACCACGCTAGAGTGAGTTATTTTCAGATGACACCATTAACCTTTTGTTTTAATGCTTTTGCACTTAGAAAGATAAAACCTAGCTGAGTGTTTGTGTGCATGTGTATGTGTGCGTGTAGTTAGGCTCGTACACCCAGGTGAGCTCAGAGTAAATGGGAGTAGAGTTACTAATGGGGCTGAGTCTTCCTCTTTTTGTTTGGTGAAAAAAGAATGAAGTATCCCGTAAACGCCTCCCTTCCAGGAGTCCATTGTGGCCCCCAGGGGAAAAGGAGGAGTGAAGGAAGGGAGAAAGGGAGAGAGAAACAGAGATGGGTGGTGTTTTCAATCTCATCACATTACAAGTGCATTTACACGACGGGCGAAGATGGCCGTTGGCGAAAAGTGAGCCTTCTAGTCGTCGCTAGCTAACCCTTTTAGCTGGAAGAAGCACTGGCTTTCTGGTGCCACTCACAACTACGTTAGCTGTACGCTCATAATGGCCTCGGATTGGGTTACCCCTTTACTTTAGAGCAAACAGAACTGGCCTTAATTGCCTTACCAATATTTGCATGTCCCTCTTCATGTTATCGAACACCGTGCTAAGTAACTGAGCACCTCCGTCCGACCAGGTGCTATTTCTAGTTTGTTTGCACATGCCACGGTAAAGGCTGTTGAAACAGAACAATTACTAACCAGATTTCACACCATAATGGAAGGATGAATGCTTTCTCAATTTCCCCAGACTTTCTTCCTGGCACAGGGGCACTGTGAACACAGAAAGGTCATGACCTTAATACCTGCTGATCTTGGCTCTGTGCCAAATATTGAAATTTACGTTTGTTTTGTTTTTGCATTTCATAAAAAGAAATATCAGTACATTGCTTAAAATTATATTACTAAGACTTCACCATAGTTATTATTTTTAAAAGTTCATACAGTAAATGATAAAATCTGTATGTAATTACTGAATGTGACATTTGATTTTTTTTTTTTTTTGCCAGATTTTATTACTTTTGCTAGGTTTAATATTTGCCTTAACAAACATATAATTCATATTTATATTTTATGGTTTGCCCATTTTTATTCATTTTTATTTATATATTTATTTATTTATTTATTAAATATGTTGAACCATCCAGGAGTCTCTGGGAAAAGTAAAAACTTTAAGCTTAGCATAAGCCCAGAGTTGGCTACTAGTTAGGCTACACCTACTGTATGTTTCCCCTTTATACTTCATATCTTCTATTTTGACACCACTTACTGTAACTCTGCTTCATGTCTCTTCAATTCGATTCATGGACAAAAGCGCAGCAGAGGACAGCAACTGACTAAATAATGAATTTAATTACTCTGAAAGTGTCAGTAGGAATCCCTAAAGGCTTCATCTTTGGGTTAACTTACACAAAATCTTAAATTAAAACTCTTATACAACTGATATCTATGACATTTAATTATCTTCAGGCTTAAATGAGGTAAAGGTCACGTTTACATGTATGTTAGCTTAGCTGTGTCGCAAATAATGCTAAATATTTGTAATTTGTCTACCTCCACTTAAAATTTTACTAGGTACATAATAGGATAAAACTTGTTCTAAGTAATTATAATATTAACATTTTTGTTAACAATTAATTTAAAATGTGAAAGTGCCTGTTAGTAATCATTAAAATATGCTTTTTTAAATTAATATACAGTATAACACAATAAAGACAAACATTTTGGAATAAATAGATTTTAATTTAAATAAAAAATTAAAATTA
Organism: Clarias gariepinus; assembly: GCF_024256425.1. Classification (NCBI taxonomy): domain Eukaryota; kingdom Metazoa; phylum Chordata; class Actinopteri; order Siluriformes; family Clariidae; genus Clarias; species Clarias gariepinus. Next base: position 14,319,509 of record NC_071105.1, on the reverse strand, counting down.
AGTACAATATATATATATATTTATATATATATATAAATATATATAATTTGCATAAATTATAAATAGATAATATCAGTTCTTGCTGTCTACATAATTCATAGACCCCCAGTTAGATGGTAGATTGCCTGTTTACAAGAGGACAAATTATTCCTTATAATGTCAAATGAGAAAATAATAAAAAATAAGAAAGCTTGGTTAAGTTAACCCAATTGCCTTGTCAACTAGCTGTCTGCTTGCATATTTATATTAGCCAAAATATATATATATATATTTTTTTATTTTAATGAGAACTCTTCAGTTAAACACTAGCGTTTATTATTTAGCTAATTCGATGTTGCTGCCGAGCAGGAGGTTGCGTCAGACATCGTTAGAGTAGGTAAAAGAGAAGACAATGTTCGGAGCCTTTAATTATTGAAACTGCAAATTAATTATTAATGTGCATTATATGAGGATGGGAATAATCTGGGGAAGATAAGCTTTTCCAGTGAGTGTGTTAAGAGCACATAGCATTGCGCAGTCACAGTAGTAATGGCAAAGTGTGTGTGTTTAGATGTGTTTAGATGTGCGCAGTTAGGCATAATGGTAAATGCATGTTAAAAAAAAAAGTAAATGTGGGAAAAGGCATTTTAAGGAATATGGGATGTCTTTACGTGATTCTGGTTAAACTCTCTATTGCTCTTTAAGTAATGACAGACTTGGACTCCTGCAGTGAGGGCTAACAGTCTTTCATAGTGTCACGTTTATTTTTTATTTTTTTTAATCCTTCATGGATTTCTTGTTTTACGCCAATTTTTCCACTCTTGCCTCTAATTTACTGCCTGTATCTGCTTATTTAGTCAAAATTGATGGCCGGGAAAATGGATGTAATCTATTTAACCTCTATTTTTTCAGCAAAAAAATGAAATATATAGGGAATATATAGGCAATCTGAAAAAAAAAAAAAATGTATATCAGGTGTTTGAAGATAAAGGGATTTCATCCGGTGGCTGTCATGTGAGACATACCTTTCCAACATGCATAAAGGTTTTAAGTGCATCTTTGAAATGGGGCTGAAATGTACCACATTCCTCCCTGATGAACAGACTGAAAGTGATGAAATGTTGACCTACATAATGACAGAGCTAAGTGCTCAGTGTTTACACCCACTCGCACACTTTCGCACAACGCCCTTGCCACCTGGCCAAACAACCAGTAATTCAAAGGACCCGAAGAGGATTCTGACTCTTTCATTAAAGATATTTTTTTTACAATGTATTTCTTTATGCTTATAATGTATGGACTTTAGGATTAAATGAGTACAACTTCATACAAGCAGAAAGAAAAAAAAATGATAACAGCATATTTACATGTGCATTGTTTATGGAGGTCCTGAGACTTTCACATTCAGTAGCTGTATGTTCTCTCTTTATCTATATGACTGTAAGCAGGCGGGTGGTAATCTGTTTAAATATCACAAAGCAACAGGCCCAAACATGCCATGGCATTCACAACTGCTCCTAGGGGGACTCTCTCTCTCTCTCTCTCTCTCTCGCTCTCTCTCTCTCTCGCTCTCTCCACACACACCTTTGAAACCTAAAAGTAATCCACTCTCCTAACTGTTGTAATTACTTTGTAGTTTGCAGAAGAAAAACAAATGATGTAGTTAATTTCTTTTTTATTATGAATAAATCAACTGAAACATAATTGTGTTATCATTAGCATAATGTCAAAGGATCTTTGTTTCTTAAATGAAATATAATAGGATTTGATTCAGATTTCATTTAGTATTCATGGCTTTTGTCCAAATGCATTACATTTAACAGAGAGCACCATTAAATTATTCTCATCCTCATTACTAATGCTTAATCATCAGAACATTACTGATACTGATGTAATGAAAACAAACTCATGTTTCTGTTAGCTCATGCTGCTTGACTTTTTTTTTTTTTTTTTTTTGGCGCAGTGTTCCAGGTTGACCTACATCCTTTGAAACATAAAACTTCTACAGCATTACCTGTTTGTAATGCCTTTACATAGAGTTACACTATATGGCCAATGTTTGTGGACACCTGACTTTCACACACTTATATGGGTCTTTCCCCAACAAAAAGTTATCTGGGATGTATTTTTATGTTGTAGCATTGTATTTCGCTTTATTGGACCCAAGAGACTTAAACCTGTTCCAGCATGGCAATAGCTGCAAAAAAAACGAGCGCCATAACAACATGTTTTGCCAAGGTTAATGCGAACGAACTCGTGTGGCCTGCACAGAACCCCGGCCTCAACCCTACCGAACACCTTCGGAATGAACTGGAATGCTAAAGGTGCCCAAGGTCTCCTTGTTTGTTATCGATACCTGACTTCACTAATGCTCTTGTGGCTGGATGAACACAAATCCCCACAGCCACACACTTTCCCAGAATGCTGGAGGTTACTGCAACCTCAAAGAGGGAATAAACACCGCAATAGGATGTTAAACATGCACATATGATTGTGATGCTTAAGTGTCTACAAAATTGTGACCATATAATGTGTAATATGTACAGTAAAGGAAAAAGGTTTTTTTGTTTTTTGGTTATCTCTTTGAACCCATAGATGTGTATTTACACGTGCACTTGGTTAAAAGACAGTATAATGGTATAACAATGAAGGCGATATGTTAAAATGACAGTAGAGCTGCTATTTGTTTGCCATCAGTACGAACTGACACAAAGATGCCATATTTAAAGCACAATAATTGACAAGTAACTTTATTAAGTATTAAATATGCAATGCACTATAATTTGTAGAGTACCCTTATGTACTTTTATGACTTATAGCATTTAGATTACACTATTACTAAAAGATCCAACAATCACAGGGCGATTTTCTGACTGAGTTTTTGCAAATATAAAATAAATGGATAGAAATTAATCAAAAAGGCCAAAATATGACTATTTGTTTTACAGTTTTAAAAAAGCAGTGAATTCTGTAAACCATTCCCTTTTAATTAAGATTAAACTGCCCTTTTTTATAATCGTCTTGTCTTTAACATCATATCAAAAACCTTGTCTCATTTTAACTACTTGATTAATAGAAGCAACACCACTGTGTCATTTTCATTAAAAACAAAATGATATTTTTGGTTTAAAATGAATTTTTTTTTGTCCAAATTTTATGTATTTAACAGATTAAATTATCCTCATCCTTTCCTAAGCCTCATCACCAGAACGATTATCATTACTCATATAATTAATACTGTTTTTCAGTACCAGCTCCAGCTGTTGTTGTCTGCTGTATCACCTGTTGTTCATCAAATTATTTAGAAATCCTCACTGTATCCATTAGACATAATGATTTGAGTACACAGTTTAAAAGAAAAAAAAAAAACAACTCTGACTTACAAAGGTTAAAAAAAAAACCTAACAAAGCATATGTTAGTTGCCTAAACCATCTCTCTCTCTCTCACACACACACACACGTGCATTTTGGTCAATATTTCTGCAGTCTGTAAGTTAAAATGCACTTTCACTTCCCATTCTAAACGTGAAAAAAGCATTCCTTGAGCGAACTGTTAAAGCACTTAGGAAGCAGGGTGTGTGTTAAAACTGATTTCATTTCCTCATGCCACTGCTAACGGCTACACCTGCTGTGACGGCATATTTCATGACTCTGATGAAGATTTTAAAAGCAACAAGTGAGCCTATATGCAGGACTGTGGTACACTTTTCGCTTAAACTTTAGTTAATTTCCTGTGCTCTCATCTGTCATCAGCCTTTTTTTTGAAATCATCATAAAGTGTTTGAAAAATGTCTAGGACTAATGTCGTTTACTATGAAAATGTTCCAGCAGTGTTAATGAAGCATGATTGAGGTCATGATACTGTAAACTACTACAGGGTCCAAGAGTATGAGTTCACTATTTTTTTTATTCCTTTTTTTATTAGGTTATTTTATTACTTTTTGATTTGAGAAATCACTGTAATCACTGTTAAGACAAGAACTCTGCTTTTCATAAATGGTGACCATGCAATGACCATAATTAAACGATCTTATTCGGTTCATGTACTGTTAAGATCCGCCTGTCTAATGAGTGCAACGTCTAAATTTTCTTAATTCTGTGATCTGCGTCTATATAAACTCTCCAACTCCGTAACTGTTCACTCCAGTCGAGAATATGTCTATTTGTTGCACAGTTGCCTTTCAATTAAAAATAAACTGCCCTGTCACAATGAAATTGCCAACACTTTGAATATTTTAAAGGAATCTATTAAGCAAATTTTTGCCACACAAAGAAAAGAAAGGAAATTCCCGTTTTCCATTTGCATTTTTTTCTTCGTATAAACACAGTTTTATTCAGTTCTGCTGATGTTTTTTTAATTTCTGATTTAAAAGATTAAAACATACTTATTTGTTAAAGACCATAATCCATGTTGCGGCTCAGCTCCACCTATTGAGGTTTTTTTTATATTTTTTTAAATTATTTTTTTATTTTTACCTATAACAGATTGTAGCTAACCACAGCATGTTTCAGCCAAAAGCAAATGACATTCAATGCTCTGTTGTTGCGTGTAAATAAAGAACACCAAACTCAGCCCCTTAGAAAAACAAGAAACAATGGCTGTCATTTATTTACAGTGGAAATATTTCGACAGCTATCCCCTAAGCTTTACCAGGATGACCCAAATGTTTACATCGGACAGCTTTCTCAATAAAGATTTTATTTTTTTAAGTTTTAGATTTTTTACTTTGACCACCAGGTTTTAATTTTTTAAATTAATGTCTTTATTCATCACATATACATTATTACACAGTCAAATTCTTAATTCTTTGCATATCCCAGCTTCTTGTTAGCAGGCTGGGGTCAGAATACAGGGTCAGCCATTAAACAGCACCCCCAGAGCAGACAGGGTTAAGGGCCTTTCTCAAGGGCCCAACAGCTGGAACCTGGCAGAGCTGGGGCTCGAACTGACGACCTTCCAATCAGTAACTCAGAGTCTTTACACACTGAGCCACCCACTGCCCCGAAATGGATCAGTTTCCACACTTGATTGTTATTAATACTGAAGCTGAAAACTGGATCAGTTCTCACTGTCCTTGACCTCAGGAGCTGTACAGTAGGTACAAACTAATATCTTGGTTTTCCTGTCCAGTTAATGTTCAGTAATTTTAGCTCTTAAGAAACAGATGGGTCAGGAGATTTAGCTCCTTATCAGTTGCATTGTAACTTTTAGGTCACTAGACAGGTTAAAATGGAGAATGGGATCATTAGATAACACTGTCCACATACAATAGATCAGCAGTTACTGAAACATGTTTTTCCCCATTTACGTCTAAAATGTCTGAAAACAAGTATTTTCTTTCCAGACCTGTTTCAGGGAAGTGCTTTCTGGTTTCTGGTTGGCTGGAATAATGTACTTTTAGAGGCCTTGGGGGGAGGGGAACTCAACTCATTCGCATTTAAAACCTGAAGACACTGAAACAGCTTGTTTGGGACAGGATTACCGAGCACATGATCCAGGTGTTTCAGCTGGAATATTAATGTAGACACGTTGTGGAGACTTGTTTGTAGATTTGTTTGAAAAGGAGTATAATTCTATGTGACCTTCGAATGTTTTGCATTTTAAATTACACACACTGCCACTGCTTATTTTACCGAGTTCCCACTCTAGGGATTGTCCAATTTAAGGATCAAGTATTAAATTGGACAAATAATTGCAAGCTGTTTAAATATGATGATAGAAAGACGTCCTTCCTGAGAGAAGGCATTACAATCTACAGCATTCAATCATACAAACTACAGCATTAGCAATCATTCTAAAGTCATATCGGACCAACATTCTTGCAGTCTGTGCAGAGAACTGATAAAATCAGGGAATGCATTAAAAAGTCAAAAGCTCCCGTACTTGTTTTAAAATATGATTGAGGAGCCTTAATACTTTGGAACTTTTCTGTGAGTGGTGTTCGGATTCCACAAAGTACTAGACATAGTTAGGTATAATTACCTCTGTCAGGAGGTTAAAGCATGGCCACAGATTTGTCAAGATTATGAACCCATTTACCCAAATCAGCTCAGAAACAGATGCACAGCAACAAAACAATTGCGATGTCTGGGATTCGAGTGCTATTTAGAACATGTGGTCTGAATTGTAGGGGAAAGGTCACAAACATAAGGACATAAAGACGCTTGTAATAATCTGCATGCAGAAGTAGAACAAAATCTTTTTAGAAATATCGCCAAATATGTAAGACCTTACAGAAAGAGGCTCACTGCCGTAACTGTACCTATAGACAGGGTTGACCAAAGGTTAACTAAAGACAAAACTGGTGTTTAGTGTCATTTTTGCTTGTTCCAATAATTTTGGAGCTGACTCTTGGGAAGAATTCTACATGCCAATTTTCAAAAAGAACATGGACTGTGAGCTCTTAAAAATCTTTCTGTAGTAAACAGGAACTGGTTATAATTCAATCTGCAAACCACAGACCTGAACCAAATGTTCCGTAATAAAAAAAATAAATGGGGGAAAAATCACTCTATTTCTCAAATCAAAATTTAGGGAAAGCGCTGTGGTTTTCATAAATAGTGACCGTGCAATGACCATGATCAAACTTGCAAAATACACGGTCACATTCGGTTCATGTACTGTTAAGATCCACCTGTCTAATGAGTGAGGCAGAACCGGCCAGGCTTTCTGTGTATTATGCTAATCAGATCCCCTTCATACCCATTAGGTCGCGCAACGGCTTCAAACGCCGATTTGTTCTGTAAATAGTCCATTCATGCTGCGCTGAAACACCTTTCTCTCTCCCAGCGGTAATTGAATCTTCAAAGGGGGCGTTTGGCCCTGCGTCCGCAGCACTAAATAGCATGTTCGTCTGAAAAGAAGGACCAAGGATACATGTTTATCCGTTTCCAATTAGCCAGCCCATCATGTGCATTCATAATTACTGCGGAGAAAAGCTGAGGAGACACAATGGAGGGCTGGATGGATGCTCGGAGATGTCTCTGCATTCAGGAAGGTTAATGGAAAAGCATAGTTTTGCTAATGAGCCCTTTTCTCGAGAGAAACTCAGAGATAAATCGCTGTGATAATACAAAGCATTCGGCTCTCCTGATGGGGGAGGAAAAAAATTTTAATTTGTAGAGCTAGAGAGCTAGCGATCAGAAAACTGTGAGCTCTAATCCCAGGACTGCTAAAGAAATACTGTTGAACCCCTGTGCAATAACCTCGAACCTCAATTACGAGCTCCATGCGGATATTGTGTGCTACCCTGGATAAACATCAGTACTATGGAAATGTATAAAACACGAACGCTATTAAACATTTCATACCGACAGGATGCAAAGAATCCTGAAATCATGAGAAGCAAGACAAATCTGAACAGGGTCACAGAAAGAAGTGCTCCCTTTCTGGAACTTTTTTTATTAATTAAATACACCATACTGGAGCCAATGTCTCTGAAAATATCACAAATAGATTTCTCTCTCATTCAGCATTTACAAGTGGACAGCTATGCGTTTCTTAGCCATGGTTTCAGGTTCCGGGGAGAAGGGGCGGGGTCACGTGGAGGATGTACGGTAGCCACGTTGGGACAAAACATTTACATGCATACATACGTGATAGTTTTACAAATACACCAAGAGTGTTCATGATTCGATTAGCACAAAAAAAGCCACGGATACCCAGTCTTTTTGATTTTTGAATCACCCGAAAAGAAAAAAGAAGAAAAAACACATTCCCTTTACAACATTTAAAATATAGAAAGTGGAGAAAGAGCATTGACGAAAAAGAGAATAGATAAGGAAGTAAGAAGGAACAAAAAAGAGGTAAAAAGGAAAAAAAAACAGTCTGTTTTGCCCCTCTTAATTATCAAACAAATGTAAGAACTGCGATACGAAACACTGCAGCTGATTAGCTTCATTTGTCTGACTCCTTTTTTTTTCTCTCTCGTTTATCCAAAATGTCCTTCTGCTTGGTTTAGTTCTCTTTTCACTCTCTGCCTCCCTCTCTCTCTCTCTTTCTTTCTTTCTCTCCCACCCTCTCTGTCTTTGAGTCCCACAGGGTCTGATCGGTCTCCTGTAAGTCATGGAGTCCTCAAATTTCCATTGAAAGCGTCGTAACGCTGGGAATCCGCCTGTGATCAGGGGTCAGGTCAGAGGGATTCTGGGATATCGTAAAGGGGGAAGCTGGGGAAGTGCTGCGACTCCGGAAGTGAATAGGAAAGGAGGGTGTGGGGGACGGCGGTCTGGTCAGGACTGAGAGATCTTCAGTGACAAATGATCGAGGGCTGGAATGAAGGCACACATCCCGCTTTGAGCAAATCCACCCTCCTAACACACCTGAAGATAGAGAGAGAGAAAGAGAGAGAGAGAGAGAGAGAGAGAGAGAGAGATCAGAACATGTATTAGACTTTCCCAGAACAGGACAAGCATTATTCCAAAGTAGGCCAGTGTGTAGCAGATGGGATGAATTACAACCACGCAGTCATAGCACCGCTCCAGTTTAAACAAAAACAACAACCTTTTTAGTTTTTAAGGTTGGAGATTTTACACCTGTGTTCGATACTTCTGAGGGTCTTGCCTTCAGAAATATAACGCATGCAAATACAAGATAATGATGAGGGTGTGAGAAAGCGTGGCAGAAATATCAGCTTTATTTTCATAACCTGTGTTTAAGGGGAATATATTAGGAAAAAGTGCAATTGTGTGTGTCTGTGTGTGTGTGCGCGCGTGTGTGTTATTGTGATATCTAATTAAATCAGTTCCCGAGTTTCCTCTCACTCCCTTTAAAAGCCCAATGTGTGTGTGTGTGTGTGTATGTGTGTGTGTGTGTGTGTGTGTGTATCACACTGACATTTTCATAATGACACACAGTTAGAATTCACTTTAAGAATATTGTGACATTTTTCTAAAATTGAACCTTCTTCGTTAGAAACTGTTAACTTAGAATTTTTTTTTTGTGAGTTTTACAATTTACAATATCCCTAATGAGGATTTCACTTTTTTTGGAAGATTAGAGGTGATCATCTCAGTGTGATAACAGGGAACAGGTGAAAACTAAGTATGCTTCACACTGAGGTCTTCATTTATTAGTAGATAATCTACATCATGTCGTTCACTTTACTATACAGTTAAATTATCTATAAGTCTAAATATGATTAAAAAATGAGCACAACGACTAATAATAATAATAATAATAATAAAGCAAAACTTGGAACAAATAGCCCTTTATATATAAGATCTTATTTCTCAGTGGTAAATCAGTAATACATGTACGACAAAAACAAGCAAATAAATAGAAGAAGTAGAAAAAGAAACTTGGAATATTCCAAAAATATCCTTGTACATATTTCTGTGTCAAATGAAGGTGGTGTTCTGTACTGGCAGCTCTGCTAAAGCAGCCGCTTAATTTATTGATCGGCGAGGCTTTGGAAACCATCTGCTGCCCTATTTCCTCCGCATTAACTCGAAAGAACGTTTTATGAAGTTAGTCTCTTTTTGTCTCGGTTTTGAGCAGCGCTTCAGCACAGCCCCCAGGGTGCACGGCTTCTGCGGAGCGGAGCAACAGGGAAAATTAGAGGCACGTCTAAGCAACAGCGCTCCGCTTTCACAGGCATTGGAGCCCAACTTCTTTTCTCTCGCTGCTGTTCCTTTTGTTTTAAACATTCTAGGGGCAATTTACTTCTCCCTTCCTTCCTCAAGTTACTAGGAGGGTTTCAGTCTATTAGTAATTGCAAACCCCCCCCTCACACACACAAACTCACACAGACACACACACACTTTCGGAGGGCTAATTAAGGAGAAGGCAGGGAAGGTTTGGCTCCCTCGGGCTCGGCCTCAGCATGAGAAAGGTAATTTGTCTGTCCTGAACAAAGAGATTAGGGAGAAGCCAGGAGGCCCACTTAATAAATGAGCATCAAATGTCCTGAGCTGCCGACATGCACGACGCCAATTATGTCGCCATGAAATCGCAAATAATAAAAACATTGGTGGCCAGACGGGACCTCATATCCGCTGAAGTAGGGGAAGCTTTCGGCTCCTCTCTCCGATCCTCCCCGTATGTTGCTTCTGCATGGATTTCACGGCGTAGTTTGCACAGTTTTTCCGGGCCGACTCGGTCACTCAGGGCTCAGGGTTCATTCAGAATGGAAGAGTTCAGTATTGAAGGGCTCAGACGTACACACTTCACTGTATCTCAACTATCAGGAACTGTACTGCTGTTGCTGAAGTCCATAATAACGCAATACTCTACGGCATTATTCATCTCAAGCATCTGCTGAAGACACTTGGCTGTGTCGCTCTTTCTTTTCTTTTTTTCTTCTCTTTCCTCTCTAGTGAGCAGGCAGAGGTGCCGGCGTGTATTTAAGACTTCTCTCCTTGCTATAATTAAAGCAGCAGAGCCAATATTCAGATTGCATTTTAGCATTAATAATTCAGCTGTTTTCACTACAATTGATGTCGCGCCATAAATAAACAATGAGGCCTCATATTTACAGCCGCAGCCGTCGAGCGAGAGGAGCGAGGGAGGGACCAACGGCTTAAGCAGACATTTCAAATTAAGCTAGATAATGCAAAGGCATTCAATTTGAGACACGCCACCCTCTTAGCACTGATTTGTAAAAGTGACGAGCTCTTAAAAGCCTTCTGACGGAATACCGAGCTTAATGGAGCTCTTTCCTTCATGCCCTCTTCATCTCTTGTCATCTCACTCTCTTCTTCCTCACTGGTCTTTTTTCCCGCTCTCCTTTTTTTCTAGGCTTTCTGCTCCCTCGGGCTGCCCTTGTTCTCAGTCCTCCCTTCTTTCCTTCCCTTTTTCCGTTCTGGAAGGTGAAATCTCACACACACAAACGAACACACAAACACACACACGCACACACTCTCTCGCACACAGACTCGCACCCACCCACACAACTGCGCTGTCTGCGTATCAATACTCATTATGTGTCACTAAGCTGCTGCTGATACAGTCGGATGGCGATGAACTCTGTGGTTACTCACTGTCCCAAAGGCCAGAGCAGGAATTACATAAATAAATCTCTCATTTTATTTATTACAAGCTTAGCATGCTGCCCGGAAGGACTGAAAACCGAGGTCATTACATTGAGATTACAAATATTACTTGCAATAATGGAAAAACGTTGGCGGAGACACTGGTGGAGAGACACTGGAACACTGTCAGCAGTTGGCGGAACACAGTTAATAATCCACCAAAAATAGATAATTAAATAAGAAATTTGTTTCGTTCTGCAGAAATCGACGGTTATTTAATAAATACCAGGTTGTTACATGAATTAAATAAAATTCGACATTTCAGATTTTTGTTACTGGGTTTCTTTATTTATGGAAGCCTATAGTGAGACTATTTATAAAAAAAAAAAAAAAACAGGGATGCTGCAATACAGTATAGTGAGTGCTCTCAGGGATATTCAGATATTATTTAACGGATTTAAAAAAATAAATCAATAACTGTGTAATACAGCTAAATCTCCCGAGAAATTCCTTCTTATTTAAATGGAGCCAGTTTAAAAATAAATATATTTCGAAATATATATTATATTATGTAAATATTAATACGAAATTTGTAGTTTAGTTTCCACACTATTTGGTTAAACGTCCTGTGTTATTTTTTTTCTAGATATAATGCAATACGTGTGTTTTTTTAAAGTTTATCTATAAATACATTAGAAGAAAAAAATTATATCCCATGTGCCTCTGTTTTTAGCACCTTTTCGCCTAGCATATAGGAAAGTGTTGTTGTTTGGCTTTTCTATTGTAAATGTGATGCATATCGAATGAAGGCGTGTAAAACAGCGACGCAGCAGGTGATATTCTGACCACGAGGCAATAAGTCAGGATCTGCTGATTGGCATCGGTGAGCGCTAAAAATTCAAACCTGTGTCATCAGAAACGAGGGCGATCCATCCGCTGTGCAAAATTACAATTTGTCTTCAGTCAATAGGATTTAATATCTATTGTGGCTCTTGAGGCAAAGCGCAAATGAATCAATGTCATCAATACATAATCAGTCTGAAATATGAAGGCTGCAGAATTACGTAGGAAAACTTTTTACTTTTTTTTTTGTTCACACACACGCACCCACACCCCCCCCACCTCCCCAATCACCCCTCCTTTCTCTCACTTAACCAACAGCGAGCTTGCGTTAGCAGTCCTCTCATTTTATGGAGCTGACATTAATTGTGACAAATTAGCTTTCACCGAGACTGAATTGCTCTTGTCTTGCAGGCCTGACCTTGGGCCTGAGGGGCTTTCGGCGAGCGAGTTAAAGTGCTTTTAGATCCGCTGTCATTTTTCCCCCTTTAAAAAGCAATTCTGCTGCTGTCACGCTTCCTGTGTCGTCCTCTCCGGATAACAACCAGACGTTTAGTTACTCGCAGCGACTGTAGATAAATATACATGCTAAGCTACAGGCTTAGTGACAAACAGCAGTCGGGTTCGTACGCGGCGAGCGTATGTTGGGAATGTAAATCCATTACACCACTATGAATGACACGGGACGGGGACGGGGACGGAGACGGGCGTGGCGAACGAGAAGACGACGCTGCCACGAGAGATCGTGTTTCAGAACGACGGTCGCGCCGGAGGACTAACGAGAAACGTGAAATCTGTTATGCAAGTCTGCAGCACTCAGTGAAGAGATTTCGTCAAATTAAATGATAAATTATAGCTTTTTAATGAGCGCCAGATGTCAGATGTGGGCGACATGCCAAAAAAATTGAACAGCGTGAAAGTTAGAGATAATAATGAAAAATATCACAACTGATAAACAAACACGGCTGCAAAATTGTAGATTTACACTGAAAAGTCATATTTCATGTATATAGTTTTTTTTTAACGAAATGATTACAGCTATTTAATAATACATTTGCAAGGAAATTAAATTGTTGCTTTAAAGGAAGAGTTCAGCCAAAAATGAAAAGTGCATAATTTTTAGTAAATTTGATCCCTAATATAATCAATCAGCCAAGACCTGGCTGATCAGCTCAAGTTAGATTTTTTTTTTGTTTTGTTGTTAATAATAACGCTATAATCGCAACTCAGATGAAGCTAATGAGTAAGAAAAGTGTACAGCTACTAAGAGACATCGTGCAAAACGTACGTTTAAATCATAACACATCTTCCTCGACATGTGATTCGGACCGGTAACGTCATTATACAATACAATAAATAAATTTGTATAATAACAAGATTACTTCATATTAAAAATATACAAATAAAAACTATATTGTTATCAAACTTTACTAACATAAAATTAAAATCCATAGGTTTGTGCGGAGTTATTCAGGATTCACAATGGCTACTGACTTTAACTTAAAAAAAATAATAAATAATTTTCATAAATGCGATGAGAAATTATATACTCTGAGGCAACTGTGTTATGATTTATATAAAAACTGCATGCAAGGAAACTTTCCTTATTTAAAAAATTAGCCTCATGGACCAACCTTAAACAGGCAAACTTAGGATAGTTACACACACACACACACACACACACATACACACACACACTGTTTACATTTACTGCTCAAAAAAATTAAGGGAACAATTAGTCCCGGTTTGACTTGAACACCCCTCATATGTATGTGTATGTAAGGTTCAAGTCAAACCAGGATTAAGTGTTCCCTTAATTTTTTTGAGCAGTAAATATAAACAGTGTGTGTGTGTGTGTGTGTGTGTGCAGTATATATATATATATATATATATATATATATATATATACACTGTTATTGTTCTTGTTAGAGTAAAAGGATGTATTAGTCCTATTGTACAAAATATTATCACATGTTTTATATCGGTTATGAGAAAAGTATGGCGAAAGTGTCGTAATCTCAAAGGCTTCCTGGACAAATGCTGACATTACAAAAGCCGATCTGTCTGGTTTGTATTTCCGAGTGTGTTTATGAGACGACGGAGTCTGAAGCAGGGGAGCTGGTGTTTACCTTCTGGTCAGGAAGTAGCGGGTTCGTCTGCAGTGAACTCAAGTGGCCGTTCATGAGCGCTGTTGGTCTATCGTGTTCGCAGAACAAGCTGCCGTTGATGTAGTGGAACCGGTCTCCGGGGACAAGCCGGTTCCGGCAGGTAGAACACGTGAAACACTGCCAGAGAATGTGACAATAGGCTCTCGTTACCCATAATGCAACAGTGTAACTTTCACTCCCGCGCACAGAATCATCATTTGGTCCACATCTGATTGTTTAGTACAAACTTTATAATCATAATAAAGTATTAAAAAAATTATAATTAACGAGCACAATAGTTAGAAATAAGCAAATTATTTGTAATTTTTTTTTAAATATTAATAGGCTTCCTAAAAGTATGAGAAAGAATCTGTTATGTTGGTTATTATATAAATTGTATTTATGATATCAATTTTATAGCTAATGATATCAAATCTCAACAGGTTATTAGACTCTTTTGAGGTTTATTTGTGTGGATGATGTAATGACCTCCAGCATGTGGGGGGGGTGCAGGGTGAGGGGGGGTTACCTTGAGGTGGTACACGTTGCCCTGCGCCCTCATGACCAGTTCACTGGCTGGGATGGATTGGCCACAAGCACTGCACGCCCCGCTGTTTCCGAATAACCTACAAACACACACACACACACATTGACAAAAAAGTTAGCAACAGCGCAGGCAGAGACAGATGGCAAAACATTTAAACACGGATACATGTATGGCCTGTAGCTACTGATATCCAAGACAAACATACACACACACACACACACATTCGCAAAGTGAGAGATTGAGTAAATGAGTGAGTGAGAGAGAGAGAGAGACTCCAGCAAAAATAGAAATTACAAATGAAAGAAAAAGTAGCTACGAAGTTCAACAATCTCACAAACAGTTCTGAAATATAAGTCTTTATTGCGAAATGTACACCATGCTTATTGAAGTGAACTTTATTACAGTATTTATTATAACTTTGGATGGAATAAAGCAGAATTAATATACGCACGGCGTCTGTTTGACTGCCTGTTTACACTTGACTGTGATAATAAAATCCTGCAGTGAGGCTTAGCTTATATCATTGCAATCCTGTGCCTGCAGCAATAGCTACACACACACACACAGACAGGCACACACACAGAGAGAAACAAATGGCATCTTCAATTTTTCTGATATTGGAAAATGTAAAATGGTTGTAATGCCAGCCGTCCAAATGAAAAAATCCTGTCGTGTCCTCCAAAAGCTTGTAGCGCTGCCGCTCGCCTACGTATTACCTTCAGCACTCGTTTTTTTTCACTACCTATAATAACCTGGAACATAAGCAATCAGGACCTAAGAGCATTTGATTGTACATCTAGGGGAAGACGTAGTGCTTTAGCCATTAGGAGCGCGGCGCGTGCTCCGTTTCCATTAGAAACCCTCGGCCAGCCTGGCTTGATATATAATGTGCATGGGTTAACCTTTTCAATCACGGTGTCAACACTTTAGATTTGCTGGCGCTCATCTCTTTCATCCCTAACCCTCTCTCCCTCTCTCTCTCGGCCTCTTGATAATGAAATGCTTGCTCCTGCTTCTCTTCTATCTGCCTTCAGAGTCCACAATTTAGATTACTTCATCTCGCCGAGCAACAAACTGAATGAAATTTCGATTTGAGCCGAAAGTAATTTACTGGGATCTGGACCCATTTGTCATCATATCTCACTGGTGTTTGCTCTATCAGTGCACTTTTCCTATGCAATCAAATAAGACCACAGCATCTGACAAGCTCTGGCGGGAGGGAGGGAGGGAGGGAGGTAGGGAGGGAGGGAGAAGGAGGAGTGAGCGAGATAGAAAATGTGGAAGGGATGAAACGAGTGGAAGGAAGGGGGGGGCAGATATTCAACGGGAGCGCGAGGCAAAAGAGGTGCGGGGACGGAAAAAGCGCAACACTTTTAGAAAGCTGGCGAAACTTGCACCGAAGAAATAATGAGGGAAAAAAATCTGACGGATATTAAATAGTAGACGTAAGTGCTGAATCGCACCTGGGTGTAATTGAATTTCTTATAAACTTAGTATGCGCATTCCTAACGTGAGAAAAGCAGCATGCTTTCACAACTCTGCGCTGTTTCTGGAAATCTCCCTACGCTTTGCATGTTTCGCAGGGGTGTGCTCTGGTGGAAAAAGGAAAACGGAAAAAAAGAAAGCATGTCGCTTTAATATCGGCGCTCAGATAGCTGCTCATAGGCAAGCAGAGAAACAAATTTTGCTGTGGCATCGATTGGGGAGGCTCAATCAAAACTCAATTTCAAAAGTAATTAGCTCCAGGCCTGTGACAACGGCGCGCCTTCGACGGCGTAAATTGAACGGACGAGCCGTGGAAAATGTCAGAGGGATATCTTTAAATGCTGCCATTCTCCTCAACTGCCAAATGACATCTACCTTAATCTTCCGATAGCGCTTCTGCTCGGAAAAGCTTTTCCACACACTCAACCCGTCAGCACTCAACACACATTCCACTGTTTACAGTCTTGCCATAGTTGGGTAGGGTTGGTGTCGTCGTTGCTGGGTTTTTTTTGTTTTGTTTTTTGTTTTTTTAATTTCCCATGTGTGGACATCTTTAGGAAAAAACGAGAAGACACAAGGAAGCAGGATTTCATTTTATCAGTCTGAGCTATACGTGGTGGGTTAATGATTTGACCAGGGGTTGGCTCCTGATAGTATTTGATTTAAGGGCCTGAAGGCGTTAGGTGCTCAATTAAGTCGCTATCAGTCTGCCCTTGGCCTCTAATGGTCTCTCTCTCTCACCATTGAGCTGCAGTGTTAGGGAGAGGCGGGTAGAGCAAGCCTGGGTCAGTATAATTAAAGCCTGGGGACTCTTTAATTGCAGTGACACCGCTGGTTTTCGCCTCCTCCTCCTCCTCCTCCCCGAACCGTGCCGTTCTCTGCCTTAGTTGTTGTTCTCTTTCTTTTTGCTTTTTTCCTCCAGGCTATTCGCTTGGCGATCAATCACACATAACGAAAAGATGGTCTTGTCAACGAGACATCACGCAATGTTGATTTATTAAGGTTTTTCCATTGCGGAGCAGAAGGCTAAAAACAGACGGTCCCGACCACGTCTGTCTTTCATAAGAGAAATATTTGGAGCTGTCTACACTCCATCGAACGATGTCTACTGGATTTAATTTGGACGCTGGCTGTGAGGTGAATTACAACCTAGTGGAGCAATTTAGGGCCATCTGGCAAATGCTGGCCTCTTAGGCAGAACCTTTTGAGCAGAGTGATGTAAGGTAGTACAACAATGATTTCGGCATCACAGTCCATTATAAAAATGCCTCTCAACATTAGCAGCCAAAGAACCTTAAAAGCACCGAGTTTGATACTTAAGCCCGGCTTTGCATAATGGCAAGGCTACATTAGAGGAAGAGATGGTGAGGGGGGGGGACTGAGAGTGGAAAGGGGAAAACGAGAGAGGCAGGGAAAGGAAAGGGAAGAGACGGAAAGGGAAGAGAAGAGAGGGAGGGGGGGCAAAAAAAAAAAGGCAGCCAAATTACACTTGGTTAATTCAGAGTAACAGATCTAGTCCCTGGTGGATTGAAGTCCTTGAATTAATTCTGTTATGACAAATCAAGATAAACGTTTCCCCTAAATTGCATGCGATTTAATTAATTTCTGAGATCCCAGGTTTTTTTTTTTTTTCTCTCCTCTCTCACAGCCTAATAGTTCACATGCTCATGTGCTGTCACTGTGCTCGAGTGGGCTAACTTCAAAGTGATATTAAATAACCAACTATTAGATTTACCTAGCACGTTCTATTGGAAAAGTGCCATTTAATTACCTAGGCCTATTCAATTAAAGAGACAGTGCCCCCTCTCCCTCCACCCGCCTCTTACGGTCATGTGATTATTCAGTAGCGAAATTAATTCTCTCTCCATCACTTTATACTCTGTTGCCTGAACATATAACACACACCCGGAGCTTAGAGGAACATCATGGACAAAGCTTGTAGAAATAGTCGAACATATCTATATTTGTGCAATTCTACCTAATGAGTTGAAGAATATCCGTAAAATATTATCAAGTAAATACATTTATTTATTTATTTTTTTTAAAAAGGCTGAATACTTTCTGCGCACAACTTTTCATTGTTTCTGTAACTCACTCAGTTCCAGATGTTTACCTTCTGTAAAGTAAAGTTCCCGTTTCCATTTAACGGTCTCCTGTCTGACTGGGTTAAATGTGTAGCGATGGCGCCCGCTGGTTTCATCTCCCGGACTGAAATTAGATGGCCATCATCCCAGGCCGTTCACCTCATCTCCCATTAGAGGAAATGTGATGCATTTTCACTCACAGTGTCCCAATCAATTGGCTGAGTGTTTCTGCGTAGGCGGTATTAATATAAGTCAGTCGGGATATATAACTCCATTATTTACACTGCAAGGCCAATTTAATAATCCATTACAAAAATAAGACAGGCCCCTTTAAATCCCCCTCCCTCCCAGAGGGGACTGGTCTTCGTAATAATCCCCCCTTCATCTCTCTCTCTTTCTCTCTCTCTCTCTCTCTCTCTCAAAAGCCAATTTGGTTAATTAAATGTTTTGTTTGCGATGCGGCTCTCGTTCATTTCGGACACGTCATTGGGAGCGGATCGGAGCCAGGGACTAGATCTCATTAGATAAAACCCATCAGGACTAAAGGAAAATGGAGGGGGACTCTAATTAAAGCTTTTAATTGTGTGCACTCGCTGTCAGATGTTTTTCTCTCTCTCTCTTTCTCTCTCTCTCTCTCACTCTCTTGTCCTTTCCTCTTATCTCTCCTCAGATCATCACAGGCCTGTGTGAGCTACACACTAATTACAAAAAGAAAGGTGCAGGCACTTTTCCCCCTCCCTGTTCTTTTTAATTAGGGCTGGAGGCCAGGGTCGGCTAGCACTCGATCCCTCCAGATCAGGTGCAGTGGAAAGAGTGGAGGCTCTCGCCGTTTGCACCCGTCCTCTCACTTTTTTTCTTTCTTTCTTTTTTTTTGCCCTGCCGCACACCTGCGCGTCGCGGCCTAGCTTTTCTCAGGAAAGCAGCACTTGATCCGACTCACATCACGAGCCAAGGTAAACACTCGCTAATGACTAGATTGCCAAAGACTCTCTCCCTCTCTCTCTCTCAACAGTAGCCTGGAAGATCAGCACCCATCACAGATGACATGTCAATGTTATTTTTGCACTCCCACTTTATGAAAAACATCCAAATCAGATTAAGTAAAAAAATTTTTTTTTAAAAGCTCATCAGTTTTAAGATGCTATAAATATATCTCATGAGTAAACTAACTTTAGTGCTTAGTTTAAAACCTAAACAATTCTAGGAACATTTCCAGAAATCAAAAAGGCTAAACTTCCCGAGTTCAAGTGCACTTTACTTGCCCTTGCTGAGGTCAAACTGTTGAATGATTGCCCTGTCAAATCAGGCAACACCAGGTGAGTGAGACTACAGTGACCTAGCCTTCACTCCAAGTGTCAGACGGCCTTGTGTAAATATTTAAAAAGGCCCTTTTTACTAATTAAATTGTCTAAATTCCTGCACACGTCAAACTCGGCCTAGCACTTGAGTCTTCTAGTATCTTTTGAAGCAAGCACCGCTGTGGTTCCCTTCTTTCTATGATGAAAAACAAGCCCGGCAGATGTTCAGCAGAAAGAAGAATCCCTTTCGTCTCAGGCTCAGCCAGCATGTCAATTGCTTGACCTCTTTCAGCAAGGGGACTTTACCCACAACGGTTTAACGAGCGCCGCTGTGGCAGAATCCGAGACACACGTTTTCAATGGAAAAATCGGCCGCTCTCCCTGGGACGCCCAACACCTTACAACTTTTCCCATAATGTCCTGCACTCCTTCACATCATTACATTCCAAATGTTATTTCACATGGCAATCAAACGGCCTTGACGCCCAGCTGGACGTCTTCAGAGATCTAAGACACACTTAGATTAAGAGGCACTCAGTCCATTAGACTGCAATATAATATCTTATATACTGCCTACATGCAAACATTTGCCACTCTTCATCAGATGAAATAATACACGCCCCATCATGTATTCCGCTGAAATCTCTCCATGCGGACTTCTGTGATCTTATACCGGAGTATCTCGACATGGACGGTAACACACACACACACATACAGAGAGAAAAAGAGAGGCATGTGAACTATTAGGCTGTTAAGAGTCAGGTCTGACCTGATGTAGTCGTTTCTGCACAGGATCATGCCGCTCTTGGTGTAGCATGAGGTGCCGATCTCTCCGAGCTGGGCTTGGCAGCACGAGCATTTGAGGCAGCGGCTGTGCCAGTAGCTGTCCATGGCGTAAAGGAGGAAGCGATCGGCGATCTTCCCCCCACATCCCGCGCAGCGCTTCCACGACATGGTACCGGCTCCAACTGGTGCGGACTGAGCACTGCCTCCTGGGTTTACCATCGTCTCTGCTGGGACACAAACAAACACATGTTAATGCTTATTTGGGGGACTTTTTATCTAAACTGCAGGTGCGCCGCTTCTCAGAAGAGGGTCCATAACCAGCCGTCAATGATAAGGAAAAAACTTTCTGGTTGCAGTGAGGATCTTATCCGCCATTTTAGCAGAACGACATGTAATCCAACAACAACAGCAAATATAACAATAAAAAAGTCATTAAAAAATTGACTTGCTGGCCTAATTTTTTTACTAACTTACTTTTCAAAACAAACTGGATCCAAAGTGATGCCCCTTCAAAGATCATTTTGATTATAAGGACCTTTTTGGATGTCATAACACACGTGCGTGTCTCAACCTCGTCTGAAGCACTAATCTGCCCTTGATCCTTATCTAAATGCTGAGGTCGGCTCTTTGGTGATGAATGTCTGCTCGCCTGATAACATTGGGGCTGCTGGAACAATTAAAGAGGCGCTGCATGGCTTTTGTCGAGCTCCTTAAATTGCTTTTAAATAGCACATTACCCTGAGCTGAGCCATTCTTCATGCCGGGTCAATGTTTTCTCTCTGGCTAAGAGAGTGTTATTATTGCAAGCGGAGCTGGAGCCGATCATGGCCATTATTAAAGGTGCATGAGCCGTTCACTAGTGCACATATTGGATTGGATAGGATTGGATTGGGTGAGTTTTGTTTTATTACACAGGAGCCCAAAGGTGTGTTGTATTAACACCTGCATGAAACAGTGCAAACAAACACTGAACACTGTAAGAAGGCATTAAACACTCAAACAGTTTATTAGAACCTTATTAGGAATGCTCTCTCTCTCTCTCTCTCTCTCTCTCTCTCTTAGAAATACGGGTCCAATTAACCAAACTAATTCTGTGCCTGGGCATCATGTGAGAACGTACAGTTTGTTAAAGTCCGTTAAACCCTTATGAGAGGGGATCGCGATCGTGCGGCATCCGCGCATGCGCATTTCCGCGCTCGCGCCCGACGCGCGCGCTTCTACTTCTTCTCGTGCTTCGCCTCCTTTCCAACTAATTGGTGCAATTTTCATTCACTTTAATCTTCTCCAATTTCATTCTCCAGTCTAAGAGCAAGTATTTACTGAAAGGTAATGAGAGAGAGAGGGAGAGAGAGAGAGAGAGAGAGAGAGAGAGAGCTGCATTCAGTCTAAAGCCCATTAGTGGAGGCTCTTTTAGCAATACCTCAGTGCTGATCAGATCTAAGAGCAGATGAATGGGAAGCAGGGGAGGAAGATAAAGCAGATCAGACCACAGGCAACTTTCATTCCGGCTTGAACAAGAAGGAGGGCGGGGGGGTAGCAATTCATTTAAACACAAAGTTATACATAAGACATATCAGGCACATCATAGATCCGATTAATTAATGCACGGATTATTTACTAGACTTCACATGCACGCAGCCTGGGCACAGAAAAATAACATGCTACAGAAAAATATTAACGTGTTTACATGATAAACAGATCTGCACGAAGTGCTTATAATTACACCAACCATATGCTCAGTTGTAATGTCACGTTTTCGAGAGCAAAGTGAAGTGCACTGTGGCTTACATTAACTCTAATCACTGGACATGAAGCAGCCATCTGCGACCTGCCTATTAATTGTTTTGATTATTACTCCATTAATTAATCGATCCCGTTACAAAATTCTCTGGTGTCTAAGTTGAGAAAGAAAAGCGTCAAACTCACCTCTTGTCTTTCTTTCAGATGGAAAAACGCAGATCTTTTCGCCCGATGATATTGCAACGTGTGTTCTTCAAAATAAAAATAATAATAATAATCTCAGAAAGTGCTGGAGGACAGAGAAAAGTCCCGATTTTAAAGTCCAATGTAGTGAAGCTTTTCTGTGCAAACACACACACAGAGTCAGGCGCGTGCGTGCGCCCGTGCGCGCACACACACACACACACACACACACACACCAACACAGAGGATCAAATGGAGTTTTCAGATTATATTTCCACTGGTGTCGTCACGTTTTTGTTCAGGGATTCTTTCCTCTCGCG
The DNA here is from genome assembly GCF_024256425.1 of Clarias gariepinus. Lineage (NCBI taxonomy): Eukaryota > Metazoa > Chordata > Actinopteri > Siluriformes > Clariidae > Clarias > Clarias gariepinus. The sequence goes on along the minus strand of NC_071105.1, from coordinate 14,297,132 downwards.
ATGATTAAAATGTCCGAGCTGTCCGTTAAATGCGATCCAAGGAAGTCTTGATCATTGCGTGTGAAGCTGTGCGTCTTGTCTCTCTGCGTCTCTCTGTGCGTGTCTCTGCGTCTCTGCGTGTCCCGCGCTCCTCCGTCTCCTCCAGCTCTCTGTCCTGCTCAGCGCTCCGACTCACGCTTTTGCTCTACATGTGTCACTGACAGGCGAGGGGGGAAAAATGAGAGCCCATGCCTAAACTCTGGTTGCCAGGTTGGTCCAGATAACCGTGTTTAAATCTCTGTGATAATTCATGTAAAAACATCATAATATTGTAGTACATTTACATTAATACATTATAATGCGTTTTTAAATATAGTAAACCTACAATATAATGATTTTATATAAAGTATATGCAACGCACATTTCCTTCTTTATAAATATTTTACAGTACACAATCTGGCAACACGACGCAAACGCGACCCACCTCTCATTATGACGCCGATCCACAGTAGCCAATCAGAGCGCGCGCTTTTCTTCGAGTGAAATAACAAATTGGGCCAACCAAGACACACTGAAGTTGGCTCTTAGATGCTCCTTCTTGAAGGAGTTAGAAAAAGGAAAACAGTTCAGAAAATATTTATTTTGGATTATATTCTGTATTTTTCAATGTGATTGATTTTTTTTATTGCATTGTATAATTGTGCACAGTGTGTGGACAGGTTTCTGTCAGTACTCTGCCAAACCGTGGTTTAATGAACGTTCAAATGAATTGCTACGCAGGACTGCCAGACTGCGTCCAAAGATTTTCCGACCAAAACACGGTTTATGTTCCTCCAAATGCACAAACTTGCCAAACTTTATATTAAACTAAACCAAGAAAACCAAATGAATAGACAACTTTTTTAGTCAGGCAATGCTGTTGAGGAAAATAATAGCATTTAATTTTAGCACTTGGCGGCGCAGTGGCTTAGTGGTTAGCACTGTCGCCTTGCACCTTCAGGGTCAGTGTTCGATTCCTGCCTCGGGGTCTGTGTGCATAAGGTTTGCATGTTCTCCCTGTGCTTGGTTTCCTCTCACATTCCAAAAGATATGCAGATTAGACTAAGTGGCATTGCCCTTTGTGTGTTAATGAGCATGTGAGCCCTGCGATGGATTGGCACCCCAACCAGGGTCAGTCTGTACCCCACTTTGTGCTCTATGTCTCCTGAATAAGCCCCTGTATAAAAGACCATAAGTGTGTGAGTCAAACACTTTTTGACATCTTAAAATGTCTCTGCCTGAGATTAAAATTCTATTTAATTAATGCATTCTATCAGGTTATATCTACACTCTACATTTAAGTAAACAAGTGAAGGCCCAATGCTAGTGCTGGTCCACACACACCATCTTCATCAGATCTTCACACCAACATGCAACGATGGAAATGAATTCATCTGAATCTGGCTGCCATGACACATCCCTAATGTGTCCAATTCCAAACATTCATTCATTTATTTATTCATACAATCAATCCTTTTTACTAACCACTTCACTGATTAGGGTTATGGTGAATCCAGAGCTTTAACACTGGGTGCATGGTAAGTACATAGGTACCTAAATGAGATGCCAGTCTATCACAAGGAATTCCAAAAGGCCAGGAAAACCACAATGAGAACCGTACACTCTTGACTGAAGAGCTGAGTCACCGTGCATCTTCAAACGAAGACTGAAGACCAAACTCTTCATTAAACACTTAAACAAGCACTAAATCCACACTGCTTGTTTAAATAAAACCACTTGTACTGTATTGCTGCTGTGGAACATGGTTTAGCCTCATAGTATTCTTGAATACTGAACTTTTTGTACTAGGGTAAGTAAATAGTTTAACAAAAACTACGAAACTCTTCTGGAAGTGTTCCCGGATAATTGTAAATTTTGTGACTTTTGTCCTACAAATTCAGTTTTTATAGTCTTTACTGATCCTTATTTGACTATGCTCAAATATATTTAGCCACTCATTTTTTTCCTTCTCTGGTCAAAGTGGTCATAAGAATCACTAAACTAAACGTGGCCCTGTTTGTGACTGTATGTGAATACTGTTTGAAGCTTTCACACACATGTTCTTACACAGTGGCACCATCATCTGTCCATAAAAGAAATTACAAGTGAAACTGAAAGTAGGTGAACAGCCTGTTTCCAGGTCTTGCACCTGGACCTGTCATGCAGTGAACATTTTAATCTGTTTTCCTGATGCATCACATCTGATATACCTTATCATTAATAACCTTTTTTATAAATGTCCGAGCAGGACACACTAAAATGCACAATGCACTGGGACCATAGAAATAACATTGAATACATCTTTACTTGTCACTTACATTATAGTACAGTCAAATCATTTTTTTCTTACATATCCTATCTTGTTGTTTGGATCAGAGCACAGGGTCAGCCATCACACATGCTGCCTAACAGTGGAAGATTGACTTAATCTTAAAAAAAATAGTCTTAATCTCTGAGTCACAACTGCCCTGAGATGCTAGCCGCCAGTGGCACCATGATAAGTCTGATTGTAAGACACCTAAGTTACACTATGACTAGTAATGAGTGAAGTGTTTCTAATAAAAAAGTTTGCTGCTATCAAAAGTCATGTATTTTTTCATCCTTAGACAATCCCACACTATCTAAAATAAAGAGTGAATCCTATGACAGATATCCAGAGAAGCAGTTAGCGCTGGCCTTTCTCAGAATATTTAATAGTTTAATTCATGTCTGTCTGTGAAAATCTATTTAAGCATTAAATAAAAAAACAAATCTAAAATATAGTTGCAAGCACCAGAAAGACAGTGGGCGTTTTGTAAACAACCCAAAATAACTGATTTCCTGTTGAGCAGAAAGAAAGTAATGAAAATCAGCACACAGGTTGGAATCTGCTACCATCAGGATGCTTGAGCATCTGTGCCATCGCCACCCGTGCGCACCAGAAAGACAGTGGGCACATGCATTTAAAGGGGAACTACCAATAGCATTACAACATAATATATTCTTTATCATTATTTATAACTAAGGAAGTTATCAGCCACATTGCTGCTGAGCGCACCACACATGTGCTATTTAAGCATGTTAAGACCTCCAAAAATCTCCGGATGCTGGAAAAAAAAACCTCACACTATGATGTCATTCAATGTGATGTCACTCAATAAAAATGCCACTCAGGACGTTACAAATCTAAATGAACTATGTATTAAAATAAAGTAGAGGAAATTGTCCGCCCCTTGCACTTGAAAACGATGAATGATATAACAAATATAAACTGTACATAAATAGGCAAGTATTTCAAATAATTTGCGACCTTGCCAAAAAAGAATCTATTTCATCCATAACATTTTGTGCCAGTTAAGAAAAACTCCATCACCCCTTCACAGCATGTTTGCGCTACAATCCAATCCAAAATCAAAAGCCATCATAAAGCATTTAAGCAACACTAAAATAGGAATGGTCATGAGTGAAAACAGATTAAAGTAGATCAACATTCCAGTATAATTTATGTATTCAGACCACATGCACTTTGAAAGAGCAAAAGGCGTGTGTATTGTTCTGGATATTAAGCACTGATACTGAAATGAATCAGAAAACAATTTGTCATGTAGAAATGCTGCTATTTTAAGGACCGTTTAGCTTTCCAACTTCTTTGTTCTAGCTTGAAAGGAGAGGATCTGCTTATTGTTCTAGCACGTGGTACACACTTGCTGGCGCAAAAATAAATCTGCTGAAGCAACCACTCATATATCACGACAAGTTTTTGCTTGTGTTTGTGCAAAGTAAAAAGGAGCAGACATTTATAGAGAATGGCGATGAAGTTGCAGCTCTTACTTTAAGAAAACCATGTAAAATCATGGACACACTCTTCCACTTACGGCCCTACTTCCATCTGATTTTGAACTCTGCAAGCTGTGTTTTCTTGGAGAAATGTTTTGATGCTGCAGGAAGTAAGAAAGTTTGGTGACATTCAGCGATGAGTTTCAGTTTCTGTGGGCACTTAATCAGTTCGGGAACAAAACCACATAATTATGAGTTGCTTCTGGCTTCATTAGTAAGACATACAGTGTGTAAAGAGTCTCCTGCAGCATGTCTTAATGGTTTAATTGTGCCCAGTCCTAGTTGATTGCAAAGCTCTGTTTGATTTCCCTGCTGGAAAGGTAACTCTATTCCACCCAGGATTAGCCCCCATTCTCTTCTCCTAGAACAATAATTAATTTATCTCAACTATTAAAACTAGAGGGAAATTAAGAGACGACTCTGAATGGGTGCCTCGAAGGAAAAGCATTCTTTGTTCTTTGGCAGGTTTTAATGAGCTTTGCATAGATGCGGAAGGAAAAATTATTCTTTCTTTTTTTTTTTTTTTGAAATATGATATTCACTGGATAAAGGAGGGAGAGAGGGTGTTGTGGAGATCCCCAGGGAAAACAGAACCCTACCCCACCTCACCCCACCACCATACTATAGTGACTCTTCATAGAGCAGATGGGGAAAGAAATGCAACAATGTGCAATAAAAGAGTGTAAATGATTCAACTGCCCTGACATAGAAGACATCAAGCCGCACCGATACCCGAGAGGAGTGACATCAAAATGAAGTTTGTGTCCTTAGTTGGAAACTATATTAGAGAAATTGCTATAAGACACTCTGAACGAATAAAACTACTTTTCTCCTTGTTTCATAAAGCTATGTTCTGAATAATTGAGGCTATAAACCTAATAGAGACAAAACATCTCTCTACAGCACAGAAACTTCTTTGAATATATCACTTTTTAAATAAATGCGGACATTGGTGGCTTATTAGTTGGTTTCTCATCTAGCAGGCAGAAGGCCCGGGTTCAATTCCCACCCAATGCCCAAACCCCAGCCACTGGATGCAGTGTTGGTCCAAAGCCCGGATAAAAATGGGAGGGTTCCGTCAAAAAACCTGTGCCAAGCTGTGTGCGGATAGGATGGTCCATTGTGTCGATCTCTCGATGGGAGCAGCCGAAAGACTAACAACAACAACTACAAATTAAATACATGAAATGGTAAATTTAATCCCTCCATCCATGAGCCTTTTTAGTACAACTAGTCATCGTGGAAGCCACTGGTGACCACTGCATTTTTGTACGTCCGGGGAACCCGGAGGAAACCCACCAAGCCTGAGGAGAACGTGCAAACTCCATGCACACAAACCTGACACTGGAATCGAACCCAGGACCCTGGAGGTGCAAGGCGACAGTAATGGTAAATTACTCTATATCTATTGTGATTTCTAAATCAATCATGGTGTCTGTGCAGGAAGATCAGAATCGAGCATACACAAGAGTGTCCATGAACCTGAGAATGATGGCTTTAAAATGATTTGTTAAGCCATGAATTTATTTAGTATAGAACATCCTTCCAAATCATTTGCTTTATTATTTTTTTTCTTGCTTTCAATTACACACCGAGTGAATCCAGGAGCTGCTCCTTGCAGGTAAAACAGCTTTTCTTACACCATCTTGATGTGCTGTGTGACACAAAAACATCTAATGACAAGATGGATCAGTTGTTTCTCAGCTCACCAGGCTGAAAAAAAAATACTGAAGTCATTTCTGTAATAGGTTGTTATCGATCGCTTTGTCAATCTGGTGTCAGCTGAGAGCAAATAAGTGAGCTTAATTAAATACTAATAGATAATGGCCTTATAAATAGTCTGGATGACCTGAAAAACAGATGAAGTAACAGAATGAATCGGGTGGCGTTTACAAACTTAAACATAGTCTTCATCAAGGATTGTACTCTGCATCCTCGATGTGCAATTATACATTATGCATGTCATTAAAGCACGATTAGACTCTGTCATACTTTACTCTCTCAGTCCATTTATTTGGGGGAGAAAAAAGCTTGTTTGTAATTAGATTGTTGTAAACAATGATAAAACTGTGTTTTCATGCATGCAGTTGGATAATTGGCTACTCACAACAGTGCAGATTAATTTGTTAAGCTACCCTGAAAGTATTCATATTCAGTGTTTTTCAAACTGGGTTGTCAGGACTCCCAGGGGCATGAGAGGCATTTTTTATTTTATCAATTAAAGTGCTTTTATTATAACCATTTGTTATTAAGATTAATAAATAATTCAATAATACATCTTTAGACAGCATTTTATACTGGTCAAGGATGCAAGGGATCACAGAAACACTGGGGATGAGTGGGAAAACACCCTCGGTTAAATGCCAGTCACTCGCATGGCACTCATTTCCACCCACACTTACACCTAGGGACAATTTAACATATCAAATCTACCAGAGGTATAATTTTACGAGCAAGGAAAAAACTGGAGAACCCAGAGGAAATACACACACACACACACACACATAAACACAGAAGATTCACAAAAAACTGCTTTATAAAATGTTAATAATGTTAGTGGTCTGTGCTCCCCTTTAATAATACATTGGTGCTCGATGTTTATGCAAATATATCTTTTTGGGCTAACCAAATAAAAAATAACAGTGAAATGATGTATTATTGGACATGGTGTTAAAGGCATTAGCTGGGATAGTAAGTGCTCCATTATTGTATGTGATTAACAGCCAATTTCCATCATGGATAATTATTGGTGTAATCATGAGACCTAAGAAAATTATACAGAACAAGAAAAAATACTTAACCTTACCCTTAAGATTAAGATTTTAACATTAAATAAGAATTGTGTGTTTAAAATTGGTATTTATTTGCATGTGTGGCACCGTTTGTGATTGGCAGTGTGCCCTGATAGACAGTGAGAGCTTATATCAAATCATATCAATAATTTGCCAAATGCAGTGTTTAGCATGCATAGCAATAGTATCAGTGTTTGGTAAAGGGGTCAGAGCATATGGAAAATGTAAGCAATCTCTGGCTAGTGGCTGTTAATGGCCTGCTTAATAAGATGTCTGGCTCTGTTATTTATGTGTAATTATTGTAGAGGGTAATTGTTTGTCCCTTAAACAGTCATAAATACTTTTATTATTTCCTACGAGCAGTTAGAAAACTACAGCACCAGGTTTTAGGATACAATCCTAGGACTATGCTACTAAATTCAAAATAATAATGATAATAATTTTAAAAATAATAGTATAAAAAAATAATAAATAGTAATAATAGTAATAATATAAATAATAATAATAATAATAATAATAGGTAGTTAATATCATGACTTATCAACATACACCAACCAGTCCCCAAGTGTCTAATTGTATATCTGGAACCAAAAATTGGACAGACTTGCTTAGCACAGGTGACAGATTCTTGATCAGAGATCTGAAGAATTTTTAGGTAAAGTCGACTTGAACACTTTTTCATGTTCCTCAAATGTTCTTGAACATTTTTTTTTGCAGGATCCTTGGGTTCATTATCCTATTAAAAGAGACCACTGCCATGAAGGTATGTCCTTGGCATGCAACAATGTTTAGGTAGGTGGTAAATGTAAAAATAACATTTACATGAATGGCAGCATCCAAGGTTGCCCAGGAGAACATTGCCCAGAGCTTCACACTGCCATCCGCAGGCTCGCCTACTTTCTATAGTGCATCCTGGTGGCATCTCTTCCATAGGTAAGTGACTCACACACCAAACACAAGACGAGGCTACCTTCTTCCAGTGTTTCATGGTTCTGTTCCAGTGCCCATTGTAAGGGTCAGCATGGGAACTCTGACTTATCTGCAGCTACAAAGTCCCATACACAGCACCTTTCATAACCATCATTAACATTCTTTTAATAAAGAGCTAGCCTTAACTCCAGATGTGCATCAGTAAGCCTTGAGTGACCATGAATCTGATGCTGGTTCACTGGTTGTGTCCTGGGAACTCCCCACAAGCCTTGCTGTTCTGGAGATACTCTGATCTCCTGGTCTTGCCATCACAACTTGGAAGTCTCTGAGATGCCTACACTAATAAATTTCTGCTTTCAACACATCAACTTTAAAAACCGACTGTTTTATATTTGATTATTAGGGTTACATATTGGCAAGAGATAGCTAGATCTCCTGGATTGAACAAAAACAATCCTTATAAAAGGTAATTTGGTGTTTTAAGGGTACAGCTGTTTGGTGTCGCATTAATTCCACACATGCATACACACACTCACACACAAACACACACACATTGCTGAGCCCCCTCTAATTATGTTGATCAGAAAAGGTGCAGCCTCTGAAACAACATCGCTCTAATGAAAGCATACCAATCCTTAATGAGTCACTATGTCTTGAGAAAAAATTTCATAATTATTCAACCCAGCACAACGGGAGACTAAAATTCATCAGTCAAAGCAAATTAGCCCGGCTCCATTACAGAGCAGCGGCATCTTGCAGCGACGCTCACATTATTAGGCCTGTACACCCATCTCAGTAATTGGGGGCATATTTTATTTGGCTTTGGACCCACTTCATTCAAGGACTGCTTTTATCGGTTTTATTCACCCTGACACCTTGCAGCGTGCTTTGCTGCCTCAGAAAACAGAGAAAAACTGTTGAGTGGCTTTCGAACAGGGGAAAGCAGCGACAGACAAAAATGCAATTTTCTCCGCGGATTATTGACAAGAACAAAATTGAAATGATTGCGGATCAGTGCACATCTGTATCACCAGGCGTGCTTCAATATCAAATGTCAATGACTTTCCAATACTATTCATTTTAAAGACACTTATTCGCAGACGAGCGATTGTAATACATTCTGAGACCTATGATTTATGGCACCATATAAATAAAGTCTGTGCTCCATGTGTTATACGAATGAGTATGTTTGCTTCACATAACATAAATGTCTGCTAGACAAACAGCGTGGCCTCTTTTTCCAGCATGTGAACAGATACTGAATGCAGTTTCAATAAGGAAATGTGTTCACATCCACAAGAATCAGCTTAGCTGAAGGTCTGAGAATGTTTGCGCCAGCTTAAGTCTTTTTGTTAACAAGGCCTAAGGACATCAGCCTGCAAGACTCCATGCTGACTACCTCCTCTCATCTCCTCTCATCCTTTTTTTCACTCCGGCCTGTCACCGAGAGCCTCGACAGCAGGAAAGGATGAGAAAATATGACTTCCTCCGCTCTTTAATGCCCATCAAATGAGGGAGGAATGAAAGAGGTATATTGTCCGGTCAGGAGAGGGGGTTTGCTCTGAGCGTCACTGCTGCTGTAGCTCGGTGGCTAAGGGCAGGGAAGATCATTTCAGAAGGATGATAGACGTTCGGCGCCCCTCACACACAGTCCCTGTTTGTCTTTGTTAGTTGTGTGATGGTCTTTGTGTCTGTCTCATACAATCTGTGGACCGACAGATCATCGGACTTGCTGACACGAGTGACTTTAATCACAGCAAAGAATCTATGGGTCAATCAGTGAATCTGATCAAAAAAACAGTGTTACTATGTGCATATGTGGGAGAGATGTTTTCAATCATTGGATTAACACATCCAACTAAGGAGGAGGGAGAATAAGCCAAGGAATTCGCTTTAATCTGGCTTTTTTCCAAAATAGATTAAAAGTGCCTAACTAGGGGTTTTTTTTTGTGTGTGAAATATAACTTATTTTATAACTTGACAAAACATAACACCGATCTATTTTAAGAAATTTTCACATCTCATAGACATAAAACAATATTAATTCATTATATTGAATAATAATTATTATTGAACAATAATTATTCAAAATAATTTTTTCAATACCTGCTTTCTCAGCACTTTTTTGCCATCTTTACACTCAGCAGGAGACAATTTTAAACTTAAACTATTCATTCTAGTTTGTCAGAGCTTATCTGAACTATTCACAATTAGAGTTTTTGAATGGTAGCATCATGAAATTTCTGTGAGTGTTCTATTGAACAATGCGTTCCTGCACTGTGACAAGCCCTTATGGAAAAATATCACATGAACATGTTTTAACTTTTTTTTACATTAGTAATACTGTATGTGGAAGTGTAATATCCTAAAAATGCCTGATTTGCATGGACATAAATCCCTGTAGATGGCACTTCCAGGGTCTAGGTTCAATTCCCATCTCTGTGTGCACAAAGTTTGCATGTTCTCTCCGGTGCTTGGTGGGTTTCCCCTTAAAGACATGCAAATTGGCGTTCCCAAATTGCCCGGAGTGTGTGCATGTGTGTGCCCTGCGATGGATTGGCATCCTGTCCAGGGTGTACCCTGTTTCATGCCCTAAGTCTCCTGGGATAGGGTCCAGGCCCTCCACGACCCTGAATACAAGATTAAGTATATATATGATGAGTAAATCCCTGTGATTAAGTGATAACAAAATGTTTAAATATTAATATTTTTACATATAAATATACAGATAATTTGTTAGGAAAGTTACAAAAAAAAAAAAAAAAAACAATATGCCATACATAAGAAAATTTTTTGGGAACATTAAAAAATTTGTGTTTATGGGAAAGGATAAACTGACAGATTTTAGATTAACAGGAGAGAAATTCCCCATGAACTCAAAAACAGTAGAGTAAAATTGTTTATAACTACGTGTCTAACACCTAAATTAAGACTGAAAAGCATATTCAAACAATAAGACCTAAACATACAGCATTGTCCAAATATCTTGTGTCATCTTAAATTTCTTGTATTTTGATGTAGTCTTGAGAAATCATTCCCCAGACTTCCTGAAGGACGTTTTTGGCTCTCATTTTCAGCCTAGTCCCTGTACCCGATTATTTTGGAGGATTTTGTTTTTGTTGGTTAAGCCGCACAGCGCCTTATAAATCATTCAAGCGAGGGAAAAAAAAAAACTCAAGGCATGAACTAGTTGAAAAACAGGGGCAGATGATGACAGATGATCAGGCCGGTGATTAGTGCACTGGTGATGTTGAATGCTGAGTAGTTGGAACAGATGAGAGGGGAAATGAGGTTGCTGCTAAGGTTACATAAACAACCAATTTAGAAATACTTCAGGTGCTTTGTAGCCTGTCTGAGTAAAGCATTTTTTTTCCATTTCTTTAACTTGGTCCACATCATTTAATTTATTTTATATGAAAAACTTGACGGGAGGTTCAAGACTTTTGCACAGTCCTGTATATAAAGTCATACAGAAGATGAGGTGAAGTTTAGGACGAGAAACATCTTCATTGTCTAATTCAATTCCAGAATGCATTAATTAACTATTAATGATTTTATCCTCAATTGTTTTTTTTAACATATTTCATAATATGTCATCCCTGTGAGAGGAAAAAGAAATGAGACATGTTCAAGGCTAATGACCTGACCTGTTTGGACAAGTGAGTTCATGAGAAACAATGTGGTCTGAGCTCTAATGGGCTCTAGTTACACAGCAGCTCAATCAAGGCCAGAGATGAGCATATGAACCCGATCCTCCTAACAGGCCACAATGCCCATGAAGATGAAAAACACCTTGCAGCCCCGGTATAAAGTGCCATCTAATCTTGCCCTATTCTATTATCGATAGACACTTAACACTAAAAATGAACTTATTTCAAGCTACAATGGTTATTTGTAATGAGGTATCGGGTAACAATTGGACAAGAAGAGTTTTACCTTCTTTAAACGTTGACGAAAGCAACTTACTGGGAGCCCAACACTATTAAATAAAGGTCATGCAAATATTTATTTATCAGTTTTCTCCTGGTTTATAGCCCTGTAATTTCCAGCAAACATTAAATGTTTAATGAGCTAGAAGATTGGAGAGGTGATGATGAGGAGGAGGAGGATGAAGCCGGGGCCTAGGCATACCACACAGCACTGCACTTGGTGTGTGTGTGTGTGTGTCTGTTTGTGTGGGTTTGAAATCTCTTCAATCAGACCGTGTCATTTGACCAGGCTAATCTCCTCTTCTTACAGCTCATTACAACTGTGTTTGTCCAAAACAATGGCTCAAAGTAATGAAAAAGACTGCTGGGAGCCTGAGCTGATTGGAAGGTAATAAAAAATCAGGGAAGAGTGAAAATGGCATCACACACACATACACACGAGTGTATTTTCTCTCTCTCTCTCTCTCTCTCTCTCTCTCTCATACACACACACGGCCTGAAAATAGCAGCCTTATCATCCCTGTTTCATTTAGATTTGATTACTGACGGATTATAATGCAATCACAACACAGTGTGAGAGGTAGCTATGGGAACGGGTCTTAAGCGTGTATCTTGCCACAGATCTTAATTTGAGTTTGAACACTTTAGATCACTCAGATACAAGAGACGAGAGGGGGATGCATGGAAACTAACACGAGAGAGGCACAGAGAGGCTAGCAGTAATGGGAACGAGAGATGGAGAGGGCGGAAAGAATGCTAAGACAGACTCTTTCTTGTCCGTCCTGTTGTATTTCATATGTGATTCAATTTGTCTTTCAGAGAGAAAATCAATTTCTGATGACAATCCCGTGTGCCGAAATGAAAGGCTCCGAGTTCCAGAGTCTTGGGAAAGTTGCCTCTGGAGACGGACGCTAATCTCGGCAGAATGAATCATTCACACTCTTATTTGGACATCTGTGTTAACTTTTTCTCCCCCTCCTCCTTTTCTTTTCCCTGCCAAAGTTTCCCTCATCCATGATGGTTTTATTAGAAGTTGTCGCAGGTGGCTGAAAGTTCAGCAGTTCAGTTGGACTGAAGGTTTCCTCATAAAGAAAAACCTGGTCTCATGTCCCATCAAGATTGTGTTGTTGCCTTTGACATCCTAATACACACCATTGTATGGGCACTGGGGAGGACTGACCTCACAAGGACAAAGGGCATTCTTTTACTTAATAGTTTGACTATTTAAATGAGATTTTTACATTAGAGTAAATCTTATTCCTTTGTTTATGTATAGGTGTGGATTTATATTCTAGAACAGCAGCTCAGACTACTGAAGTTGTGGATTAAAAGTGAGTTGTCCACTAGAAAAGAGTCTTCAGTCTTCAGTAACATGATGCTGACTTATCAATTTCAAGAGAAAGGAACAAGAAAGAGGCTGGTGACGGAATGGAGCAAACACATAAACAAAAAAAACAAAAAAATCCCAGATCATCTAATAGTGGTTCCCTACAAATACCCCTAAAGTCATTGTGTATGGATCCATTTACATCCCCAAAATGTTATGGGGACGTTCCCTGGACGTCCTTGGGACATTTGGGGGACTAAATGCCAACATTCACATAATGTCCTGTGGACATTTTATTTAGGACCAAAAATCTATACAAAATGAGAGCTCTTCATTGTGTTATTGTTTCTCTTCTCATACTTTTCCTTGCCTTTTTCCTGTGGATGGCTGCAACAACCGCCAGGATTTGGGCTCGTACTGTATCTCCAGATGATAGGGCGAACGCATTGCACCTTTGGGGACCATATGGTAAATTACTGCAGTGTCTTAATTAATACCATGTGCAGCTGGTACAAACAATAAATCTAATGCACAGCGGTAGTAACCAGGGGAACGTCCCAGAAACGTCCTGTGGAAAGCTATACTGTCTCGTCCCTGTCACGTTACAGAACTAATGTTAAATACGTTTTCTGTGGGACCACATGGAACTGTTCCATACCATCAGATTAGGTATGTTAGACCCTTTAATAAAGGTAAATGAGGTCCTAATAATGTTGACCAGAGAATGCTCGTATGGGAACCAAATATAAAAGTCACTGCAATGTAAGAGATACAGTAGCACTGCATGACATGCTGTTATTGGAAAATAACTAACTTTGGGGCAGGAATGCTCTACTGTTTTGTGTAAGGCTGCATCACACATTTAACACATTTGGCATCTCACCACCCTATTGTTGGATACTTTTCTCTAATAGCACGACCCATTATTTAGGAATATAGACACCTGAATCATTCCTTATTTGATTAAACTTGGTACATTTTCCCATCCTATCCGTGGGACAGAATTTAAGGAAGCTTACCGCTTTTAAACGTTGCCATGGTAAATGGGTTAAACTTGATGGAACATCAGTCAGATCAGCCTTTTCACAAATACACATGTCCACTGGAATAATACAAACCCTGTAATGGAATTACTACAGCGAGAGAAAAGCACTGAAGGCAGTGAGCTGAAAAACAAAAGCGCGCAGTGTATGATCAATAGAAAGGTAATTAATGAAGTGAGTAGGATCCCTGGCTGCTATAGATTTCAATGGGACACATGACAGAGCTCCAAGCACACAACTGTCACTGCTACACTGCGTGTCATAAAGGATGTTGTGTCCTTTGCTGATGATTATGTTTATTTGAAATGAATTAACACATGAAAATCAATGCCCATCATTTTCGCTCATGAATAGCGACGTCCATCATTGTCAGGCCTGAACAGTTTTCGTTTTTCGTTTGTGTCCCGTTAAAAGGAACATGAATATTGAGAACTGAAGTGTTACAATTGAGAAAGGGTATTAAATCTCTAACAGAGGGGAATATATGTTTTCTCAGATGCTTTGTTAGGCATATATACTTGTTACTAGCTGAAGTCTGTGTAGTTGACAGTAAAAGAGTTTGTAGAAATAGTTAAAAAGTTAAAGCTAAAATTGAAGCTCATATACATGCCTTTCTGTCTGTGTGGCAGAACTCGCTGTATAACTTTTTAATACAAGGTTGAGTATTTAATTAATACTAATACTCATACTCAACCTTTAATTATAAGGTCGAGTGTCTTACGCCTTGTTGTACTTCTTTCATCGTCAACCAAATACACTCCCTGTTTGGTAATTGGAAAGTGAATCACAGATGAGAAATCGCAAATTTTTCTCCCTAATTTAGAAATTGTGTCCAATTCCTCCCCGTCACTAGGGGGCTCCCACATTAAGGCTACTACTACCACCCAGTCGGGAGGGCTAAAGACTATGACATGTTTCCTCCCAACCGCATCTTTTCAAACTGCTCGCCCACACACCATTGTGGGCGGCGTAACACACTCAGTGGACAGCACTATCCGCTCCTTCCGCTTGCGTGAGCTCACAAACGCCCCTGATTGGCTGTAGAGCAATGATTAATGTGGGAGCACTAAGTACCTCTCATCCCTCCCCTCTGAGAGAGCACGGTCAATCAGCTCTCTCTAGACCTCCGGCTGCAAGAGGTTACAGCATCACCCGGGAACCCAACCAGCGATCTCCGGGTGATAGGGCAAGCACTTTACCACTGCGCCACTTGGAGGCCTCATTAGTAGTATTAATTTTAAAGTAAATTATTTTTTTAAGTAAGTTAATTAAGTCCAGCCAGTCTTGTGTGATGCCGTGTACAGTCGCGTACAGTCATTACAGACAGGTTTGGGTGTAACGCGTTAGGTCCGCCATTTAAGTACTTAGTTACTTTTTCAAAAATGTAATCCGTTATTTAGATAATTTATGTAATCCGTGAGCCAGACAGCAGTCATTCCCAATCCCTTAGTGTGTGTGTAAAATACATCCTATAGTAAAAGCCCCACCCCCGATAACCCGTCCCCTCTGTTATTCCTGCTGTTATACCCCTATCTCACCTATGATGTTTGACAATGAAAGGACTGATGCACGGAAAGATGGAAACCTAATCATAGAGCCAAAACTTGCGGTGAATCATGATGAACCATACTTATGGCCACTGCGCGAAACCACATAGGTGAGATAGAGGTATTAGTAGTTAACAAATTATGAGCCAAACTTGATGATGGTAGAATATTTATAAAGGTCTTGACGAAAACAACATGCATGAGGAATCACAAAGTCATGAATGTTTTATACATATTACATGTTTTATAGTTCCTACTAACTTACCTCTTTCAGTTCTTTAAGACTACTATTTTCACTGGTTGCCATCTGCCCATAGATTAGAAATTTAATGATAAAATATGTCCCAATAAAGAAACTGAGTATTTAATGAACTTGGTATTATAAGGTTATACCTGGGTTAAGAAATAATGTGACATATAGCATTATAAGGCTAATGTTATCCTTACTTAAGGTTTGTATTCCACTATCAGAGATTTGTTACAATTTGACCTCAATTTGGTCATAGTCTGGACTCAATAACATTTCCTGATTTGCAAGTGATTTATAAAATATCTCAAATTTTATCTGTAAAACTTGCAAATGAATATCCATTAAAAAGAACTTGACCAGTGCACTGCTCTGATTAGGCATTAGTAACTGCACTTCAAGTGTGTATTTGATTGACTATTAATGAGGGTGTATTGTGCAGGCAGAAGCTTTTAGTTCTTCATGCTATCACATGAAGCAAGAGTGGAAGACCTTAGCTCATCCAGAGCCATGCAATTAACAGGAAGTGTAATGCCACTGCTATGCTGTTAAGGCTCAAAGTTTGCACAGCAAGGAAGTTAGGTTTTAAAATAGAGCTGCTCAGCAACACTGAACACTGGCTCTGATTACAATTACAGATTACATGTGGCACTTTGCTGATTCAAAATCAATGAGGCCAAATTTTATGGGGGCCCCCGTCAAACGGTGGCAATGAGCATCCCAGAGCCATTCCTCCCAATCAAAAGTTTCTGCTCTGTATAATTTCACGCAATCAGATTTCTCCACAGTCATCCAGTGCAATCAGGTAATCAGTGGGACACATTAACAAGATAAATGGGGTTTAAAAAGTGGGTGCGCTCTGTTTGCAGGAACTTCCCATGGAGAAAGCCCCCCTTCCGCCACAGACGGAGGAACCGCCATCTCATATATGCCACAGCAGCTGCTTAGGCAACCATAGAAAAATGAAATATATTGAAAATATATTATGATATATTCTATTTAGAGATTGCAATATATCATCAGCATACTGTAATAAATTTCATTTGACAGTTTTGGGCTTGGAAAAAAAGTTATTGCTTTTTATTGGTTTACTGTTTATTGTTTATTATAGTGTGCTTAATATTGCTTCATTCAAAGTCATGTTGATAACTTTGGAAACAAATTACAAGAATCAAATATGACTAATTTGAAGTCTAAATGTCAAGTAGAAAAATTATTTGATTTAATGGCTAAACAAATATTATGGAGGTTCAATGTCATGCTGTGGGAGTAAATATATACATCGGGCCTTGGACTAATCATGATCTAATTATGGTTCATCTAAAAGCCTCGCTAATGATTTGAATAAGGATCCTGAGATGATTCACTGAGATAAACACTATTTCTTTCCAGCAGCCATGCAAAACGCAGACTGCATCGACAACAATGCTGCATCAAATGACTGTCAGTCTTTTCCCAGGAGCTCTTTCATACGTAATTTCCAGCTCATCTCTTTCTTCAAAAAGTTAAAAACCAACAGTCAATCAACTGGATGTCTTTTTGTTGCCCTTTTCAAGCTGAGTGGGGTGATATTTTGAACTAAACTGCCATTTCTCTCAGTGGACACACACTACCATTATCACCATTTAGACTGGCTCTGGAAATAATGAGACAAAACAATATGAACACAACAAAAGCACCAACAACAGAAGGGCAAAAAAAAAAAAAAGAGGCTCTCTTTAGCTCTTGGGGGAATTTAACCAGGATTCTAATTAAGCCCTTCCTGAAACTGAATACTCAGGTCACACCAGTTTCTAATTTGAGCCCCTCTACTTCCTCTGTCTTTATGTGAGACCTACAGTCAATAACAATGCTCAGTAATAGAGAGTTAAGTTGCTCTCAATTCCACAATTGACCGTTAGGAACCGCAGACGAGATGGCAAAGTAACCATAATGAATAGGCTGAAGAGGGAGAATAGTTTCTGCTGTCCTGATCGCATGTATAAAACACTGAGGGCTGGGGCTGATGGTTCCTGTGGTGGATCCAGAGCATAATTAAACACAGACTTCACAGAGGGAGCCAAGCTTTATTAATTTCATCTAGCCGAAAACTTGAATATTACACACCTAATATATCTTATTTATTTGCCAATATACTTATCTGCACGAGTAATATCTGATCTCCTGGCCCTTATCTACAATTTTCCAGACATCCGATCATTGGGCTATCTTTCATTTTATTCATTGTGTGCATGTGGGAGGGTAATTGCCCAGAGATAAGTGTGCTCTCTCTCTCTCTCTTTCAGCTTGAATGGATATGGGTGCTCTCCGTGGTCATTTGGATGATCAGGGGAGTCTAAAACCTTTTTGGATGCCTGACTTTGGGGCAGCTCCGCCACTCATGACCAGACGCCCCAATCTTTCAATCAGCCAACCTATTTACTTCCGTAAAGCACCACTGGCTGGCATCACACACCAGTAGCAATGCCGCAGCCTGAATTTTGAGCTTTATGCTCACATAACCCTCGGCATTCAGCCTAATAACTATTCTTCCACCACATGAAAAATGAGACTTGCGTGTGTGTGTGTGTGTGTGTGTGTGTGTGTGTGTGTGCCTGTCAAGCAACAAGACTACAGATAGCCATGTGAATTATACATAATATAGACTTATAATATAGGGGGATATTATCAGCAGCATAACTTTATGATTTGGGACATAATTACAATTTTGGGATGTAGTAATTTGTATGAGGATAACAAATTCAAGGTTTATTTTACTTTATCATTTGGATAAACAATGACATTTTTATTTCTTACATTACATTAAGTCATAGCACAAACATTTCAGGAAAGCTTGTTTACATAACATTTTGTTAATATTTCATTTGAGCATTTGGCAGATGCCATTATCCAAAGTGACTTACATTTGAGCAGTTGGGGGTTCAAGGGCCTTGCTCAAGGGCCCAACAGTGGCGACTTGATGGAGCTGGGGTTCGAACCTGGAACCTTTTGATCACTAGTTTAATGCCTTATCCACTAAGGTACCCCTAACCTGGTTAATTGGGGAGAATCATGTACCAGAAGTAAATTACAAAATGACAAAATGAAATGTGATGAAAGGTTGCATGTAACGAGTCATTGACTTAACATAAAACAACTCTTGCGCATACTTCTTTGATTGCAAAAAAAATAAAAATAAAATGCCCTGAACGTGCCTTAGTATACAAACTTGACCGGCCAGGATTTTCTTCACCATAAAGGCAAGGGTTTTTTTTTCACTGAGAGGCCTGACTTGTAATGCAGCTGCCATGTTAAGTGTTACATGCTGCCTGTTTTTTTTTCAAGCCATTGCCCCTCTGTATATATGCCATCAATTCACATTTTCTGTTCTAAATTACATTAGTAATTTGAGACAGATATTCATAGTGTATAGGAAGGTTTTATATAACTATAAAAAAAAAAATCAATGAGTTTATTTTTGGTTAGTCTTCCAGTATTTGCTAGCTACATATTCCCTGCAGGCCCAGTTAAGATTAAAGGAACAATTTTCAAAAAATGAACATAACTGGATTTATTGACTACTGTAGATTTGATCGAGTGGAAAATTTGTAGAGTAGAGTATTTTTTTTTTTTTTTTTTTTGCCAAACTATATGATTAACACTCAAGACCAATTTCATCCATCAGTATAAAAAAAGCACAAGAAATCATCAAACTGGAATGAACAGTAAAAGAGCATTTCAAGGAAAGACCTCTTTTCAGACCAGGCAGGCATGCTGGAATCAACAACAGAAAATTAATTGCAGACAAAATCAATATAGACTGACGCATTAACACTAGAAAATAGAAGAGCTAAATGTGTGTATGTATGGGTCACATAGTGTAGCATATATGATGAATGTTCTGGCACTGATTTGCTAAGTCAAATCCATGTGAACACTTAAATACCCACAAAGACAAACTCGAAACAAAAGAGGGGGGAAAAGATGCACACTTGATCCAAATTGCACTCAGATAAATGTTCAGAAGATATATGGGGATGTCAGGGTAACAAATTAGTCTAGGTGTATTAGCAAGACAATGCTTATTTAGAACATAAAAAGGAGGAGAAATAATGGAGGGGAAAGTTGTAGATCATTTGTCATCACCAGTCTAACATGTTTTGATATTTGCTCCATATTTCATTTGCATTTTTAATTTGCCAGCAGATGATGCTCTCCCTGATTAATGTGCAGTTAATTACTGACAGTCAGACTGCTATCAGATATGGAAAGCGTCACTGGCATGATGGTAAACAAGCTTGAACTTGTAGACAGCATTAATGAATTGCAGAATACGACCAATTCTGTACTGTAGAATCACATAAAAATCTAACAATGTATACTTTATGTACATTAGACCAGGCCTAGGGTCAGATTTGATGTGTTTGAGCTCATCCTAAATCCCATTGCAGTGGCACTGATGTTTCACCGATACTTTGTGTGCTTTTAACCTGAAATAATATATACTGTACAGTAATATCTTTTTACTGGACAGTGGCGTGATGCCAGAATCAAGGGGGATGCAAATACTTAGTCATTTCTGGTCATTTTGTGTTTCTAGATTTTAAGTAAAATATTTCAAGCTTTTTTGTCTTTTTATTTTGATGAATATGGTTTACAGCTCAAGAGAAAAATAAATGAAAAAAATGTATATTACATTCAAGTTTGAGTAAATTACTATTTATACAGTACAGTATAAATATTTCAGTACACATTTGGAAGACAAATGACCTGATAGTTGTCTAGAAGATAATCATCCAAGCCATCCACAAGAAGGATAAGCCACAGAAGGTGCTGTATTGGTGCATATTCATGAGAAGTTGACTGGAAGGCAAAAATGTGGTAGTAAAATGTCCACAAGGCAAGAGGGATGACCATCACCTCAAGATGATTGTCAAGCAAATCTGATTTAAGAACTTGGGAGAGTTTCACCAGGAGTAGAGTGAGTCTGAAGTCAGTGCATCAAGAGCCACCATGCACAGATGTACAGTATTCAGGAAATGGCCACCAACTGTTGCCCTCTTAAAATTTGCTAAGGAGGAAAAGTCCTGAACCATTGCTTAGTGGTCAAAAGTCCTATTTTGTGTTCAAGGTAAATTTCTGCATTTCATTTAGAAATCAGGGTCCCAGAGTCTACAGGAGAAGTGGAGAAGCAAATAATCCAAGCTGCTTGAAGTCCAGTTTCTTATGAGGCACAGCAGGCAAAGAGCCCAAAACTGCCGACCCGGCCTCCAGATTCCAATCCAATCAAATGGTTCTGGGATTTCCACTGGACAACAAGTCTAATCCACGCTGGCACAACCCAGCAACCAACAGCACCCACACATCTACTGTCAAAGTCCTGGTGCCAGACACCACAGCACATCCCTAAAGGACATGTGGAGTCATGCACCAAGAAGACAGAGCCTACGGAACCTACACAATACATGACACAATACATTATTTTTTACATATATAAGATTATATTACATTTATAAGAGATACTATATTCACAATGCCATTTACCATTTAGCCATTTGACAGACACTTTTATCCAGAGTGACTTACAAAAGTGCTTTGTAGTTTCCATCAACAGATAGATCTTTACATTGGGTTACTAGGTTACTAAGTACCATTAGTCTAACACTGTTGGGAAAGTTTGTTTTTGGCATGGGGGAAGATTAGTCCAAGTACTGAAGAAACAGATATGTCTTAAGTCATCATTTAAATATTGCCAAACATTCAGCTGTACGGACATCTTGAGTTCCACCCTTTCCACCACTTAAGTGCCAAAACAGTTCAGCCATTGTTACTTTTAAGAATAAAACTTTCAATGTTTCTTCCCTTACAATCTCTGTATTGGGTAACAGGTAATTTTATACGAATGACTTGGGGAATATTAAAAATGTTTCCTAATGGTGAATGTGTTCAGGTAACGCACAGTGAATGTTGTGGCGCACAACTAAAGTTTCTAATAGGTGACTTACAGGAAACAGTTTCACATTGTTTATGTTTAATGGATTCAAAAGGTAATGTAAGACTAATATAATTTTTTAAATAATTTATTGTAAAGTGTAGTTAGAGTTGGCTTTAACAAACAAACCATAGGTTTTCTAAGTGGGATATATCAGCTTGTAGTGAAGAACTTTTTTCTTATGTTTCCAACGTCTTTTACTGTACAGTATATATTTCCAAATGAAATATCAACAAGGTACTAATGGTACCCGGGTTATGAAATTACTCTTAAATGTAGATCCATGGATTTCCAAATATTGCAGTGCCAAGGCACCATGACTCCAGGTTTTTTCAAAAAGCAATGTTTGAGCACAGTCACAAGCATAAGAACAGCTACACATGTACTGTATGTATTTATTGAAACAACAATTTGGTGGCAGTAAACTATTCAGCCAGATACAGGAAGATTATGGGAGGTATCATTTACTATTTGTACTTCATTGTTTCCAGTCTAAAAGAAAAACAATGAACATAATAGAAAGAACTGAAATCCTGGAAAAACCTAATTGAGGTGCTTCACATAATATCATTTCACAATGACAAATTGTGATTGTTACATTTCATTTTTTCCTGCAATTTTAAACTTAAAATCACTCTTCGTCTTTCCTGTTTAAAATGGCTTAGTCCAATTTCTACGAGGGCTTTTTCCGGTGTACAATGAGGTAATGGAAATAAATAGGACTTGTATGTCTAATAGGATAAAAGAGAGAAAATAGGACTGTAAGTACCATTTTTATAATGGCTTATGCAGAGTAAGAGCCTCTGATTGCAGGAAATGGAGATCTTATCTGTTGCATTAGTGCATTGAAAGCCTGTCCTTTGTAATCTGGATTATTCAACAGACCCTATATTTTGCCTTTTAGACTGCATATATTAGTCTTTCCATATGTGTGTGCTGACTCCACTCTGCATATTCATTAAAACTGAGTTTCACTGAACTTTAAGTATGGTACATAATGCAAACACTGATATAATGTAATCTTGACCAAACGAGAGTGACACAAACCATCAGCATTCATAGTTTTTCCCCAAGAAACTGAGGAGAGCAGAACTGTACACAATACTGTATATTACATAAGACATAAGCAAATTCCAGGGCAATTCCATGCAAATGTCACTCTTACCATACGACACAAAATTAGAAATATTTTATGGGGTTCCTACAAACCTATTTTACTAATGTGCTAAAATATTGCATCTGATTTAGATTGACTAAATTTACTCACTTACCCTGACTTAAACCCTATACCATTTATCCTGTACAGGTTTGCAGGAATCCTGGACCCTGTCCCAGAGACTAAGGGCACAAGGTTGAATACACCCTGGATGAGATGCCAGTCTGTTGCAGGGCACAAAAGCAACACACTCAGTCACATACTACGGTGAATTTGGAAATGCCAGTTAGCCTAATCTGCATGTTTTTGGTCTGTAGGGGGAAACCAAAAGTACCTGAAAGAGGCCCATGAAGCATGAGGAGAAACCCCTTACATACAGACATGAGGCGGAAATTGAACCCTAGACTCTGAAGATGCAACGCCACATAACCAACCAATATTTCTGTGCCACCTAATAACTAAACTCTTTTGACAATTTTTTTTTAATGAAACAAAAAATGTCCAACATTGGGCATCAAAAAGCACCAAAGCGGCACTAAAATTATGAAAACTACAAAGAAAAAGCAAGAAAAAAGAAAGAGTGATAAAAGGAGCGTAAAAATGTCTATTTGCTGATTTAATTATCTCACGACTAAATCAATCATTTCATGATTACTTTTGTCATAATTACTTTTCCAAATGTTTCATGGAAAATTCACTATTCAAGCATGTTCTTTATATAGTTTGCAGATGACTGATTCAGACATTCACTTCCATAAAATGATAAATGTCACATCCATAGTGTTAGTTTATATAAAGTCATTTACACAAACAATTACCGTGTTTATTTAAACTACTTTCATGGTACAAGTGTTATGCTTTATGCATTTCTCTTTAAAATTCAGTAATTTTGCAGAAAACCTGTACACTCTCTCATAAAGGTTTGTCCATTTAATGTCACGTCCATATAAAGTATATTTTCATGATGTAAATAATGATAGGAATTTTAAGGATTGAAGAGATTACTGTACATTAAACATTATGCAAATTATTTCACTGATACTAATCTTGTCCATGCTTTGAGGCTTTTGTTTACCAAAGTGAGTCCACTTGTCACATCTATAACAATAGAATCACCCTCCACCTTGTTATGGTGAAATGAATATTAAAGCTATGTAAACTGTGTTGTGTTAAACACTCTTCTTCATCCATACTATAGGTTCAAAGCCTCTTAAACTTTGACAGAAATGCATTGTAAATAATTACATTTAAGTTTACCGAATGGAGAAAGTGCACAATCTCCCCGTGCTTGGTGGGTTTTCTTTGGGTACTCCGGTTTCCTCCCACGGTCTAAAGACCTGCAGATTACGCTAATTGGTGTTCCCAAATTGCCCATAGTTTGTGAATGAGTGCGGGAGTGTGTGTGTGTGTGCGTGCGTGCGTGCGTGCCCTGCGAAGGATTGGCACCCTGTCTAAGGTGTACCCCGCCTAGTGCCCTAAGCTTCCTGAAATGGGCTCCTGCCCCCCGCGGTGTATAAATAAGAAAGTACATAATATTCAACTTATTAGTACATCCCTTACAACTTTTATTCCTAGATCACTTCACGTATAGAAAAGAAAAAATGGCCCAAATTCCAAGAAACAAGTAAAGGTCACATCAGAATACACAGTTTGGTTAGCCATGGAGGTCAACCAATTAATTCCTCTAGCCACCCCTAATGAACAGCTGCCAAAGTGTACAATCAAAGGGCAATTGGGAGGCAGGACTGGAGGTCAGGGTGCCCCTGCCAGTTCTGCACTGCTCAAGGGGAGACCTGTGCCATGGTTCTGCATGTGGCCTAAAATATAGAGGCAGACTGAACCAGGGATGTAAACTATGTTTGTACGGATGTCTTGCTCTTGTATACAAGGATAGGATTGTAAGCTAAAACAATAACAGAAAAAGGACTAGGGCTTTAAACAGAGATAAAGCAAGATGCTTTGGCAGGTTAGAGGTCAGAGACAAAGACCAGCTCAGGGTCAGGAGATAAGAACCAGATCAGGGTTTGAGACAGACACTGCAAAGGGAACAGGGCCTGATACAGTGGAACATATGTTACATCTAAAAGAGGAAAATAAAGAGACTAAAGGGCGGGATGGATTGTGGATTGTGAATTAAAACCACAAAGGAAACAAATGTGTATTAATAGACTGGAACGTAATTGGTGAAAAGAGATAACAACCAATCACAAGAGGGATTGTATGCGCAAGGACAAGATTATCATTATACTATTACCAAATAGGGAACAGGAAACAGGTGGAATCCACATGCAGTAAGTGCTAGCCAGAACAGGATACAATGACCAAAAAAGGGAAAGCTGTAAAGATCCAAAAAGTGTCTGACACTGTAGGTAAAGAACAATTTCACAATATACAGAAAAAACAATGAATATGAGGTATACAAGATAGGTTTAGACAGAATATCATAGACCTTTTAGCGTGATGCTGATAAGATCAGTCTGGATACAAAACATGTTGCTTTTATTATGGCTAAAGTTTCTCTCTGAAAGCCTTATTACCCATAATGCTCCATGCCAAAACAGCAGGAATTGATCTACTTTAAGCTCGCACTACATACAGTAACACTTTCTCTTCTAAATGCCCATTGTCAAAAACTTAAAAATAAGTAATGCAATTCGATCTATACAACAGCAGGTATTGGCTTCCATTCACTGATTGATTCTTTACTTTAGGCATGTGTATCAAACCCTATATTTTGAAAGCACATAATGTCTTACACGCATGCCTCCATTACCCACCACACACTGGTCACAGCACTGTCAGCCCATGGACACTCACAGGACTTTTATTCACACATTGTTGTCACTTTTGCATCAGGATGTAAAAGTTCTAATGATTCTACAGTATATCCTTTTCAGTGCGATTAAGGACTAAGTGCTGTTCCATTGCAGTGTATTGGATTTTAATGGATTTTATTTACTTTATATTTTACCACTCATCCCACATTAAGTTCCTTACATATGAACATTCGGGTTATGAACTTTCCAAGATACGAACATGTCTTAACGTGTGTTCAATTACGAAAGTTAGATCACATATCTGGTGTACATGGTCACATGCATGCAGCGTGCATCCCAGGATGACTTATGAACTTGCTTCAGGAACGAAACTTGAGAACTACATGTATACTCCTACTGTATATAACACAGCTGTAGTATACCTAAACCTACATCACTGACATTTTGTGCACATGACAAACAAACTTGGAGGCTAGACACTAATACTGCAATTTTCAGCACTTACACTAAACAGAAATGGGAAATGTAGGATTCCAATTGGTTAATTCTATTCATCACCACTGCAGCTGCGAGCCAATAAAATGCGGTTAAACAAACTGAGGCAGTTGTTTGTTTGCTATTGTGGCCAAACAAATATAGATTCATAATTTCACAATGTCTTGATTGTTACTCTATTTCTGTCCAAAACATGTTATTTAACACACGTAGTATAATCATCTGCTTTGCATGTGTGTTATATTAACCTGCCACAAATAAGCATTTCGAAATGTAGTAAAATGTTTCAAGGAGATTCGAACACCAGATCCCCCCTTTAACTATGCCTCTAATTGTAGGACAAAGACACATCTGCTTTCTGAAAATATACAGTATTCCATCCCTTATTAAATTTTAATTAACATGATGATTGCTTGTTTTTCCTTTGAAAATCCTACCTTCCATAGTCCATCGGTAAACAGCCTGCCAGAAGAAACAAATGTTGAAACACTCATGAATGCAGGCGATTGTTTTCACGGTTAGCACTGAACCACATGTTTTTGCATGCTTAGAGCCCAGAGAAATTATTTGGTTTAGACTCCACTAACACACATACAGTCCATTCATTCTTTTACATACCACAGTATCTTTATGGTAGCTTTTTCTCTCTCTCTCTATCATTTTGACATAAACATGTTTAGGATACAAAGAGACTTGCGCTAGATTTTGCTTACATGAACATTTTGTTAACCAGAATTCAAACCATTTTAAAACCTTATTCCTATTATTGTCCCAAATTCAATAAACATATTCTTTCAGAAGGATAGATTTTTGACATAATTTCAAAGGGAGCAATAAACTTAGTTTGACAATGTCCCCCTTCAGACCAAAATAATAAAAGCTCATTTATACCTCCTTAAATATGTCAAAATGAAACATGAGCAGGAAGATAAGCTCATCTGTGTGGCATTTTAGCACTGATTCAAGCAGGAATGAGTGGGTCTTTGTTTCAAGGCAGGCTAACAGGAAGTGGTGGCAGAGGGACAGCGAGGGACACTCATCTCCTGGATTGAAGGAATGCTTGGAGATGCAGGATCCCTTTTTGATCAGAGCTCGCTGATGGATCAGTCGGAGAAAGGCAAATTAGGATCAGGCTGGCGCTTGCTGACAACAGGGCCAATTCTGATATCCTTTCTTCTCTCAATGCGGTTTGTCTCTTTCATGATGACTTTTTTCGGATAGCATGAGAAACTGGCCTCTAACCCTGGTCGTTGACCACCGAGTCCGTAGCACAAGGCCAGAATTCAGCGTGGACCTTTTTAGGAAGGGGATACGGGGGCTGATTGAAAATGAGGACTACTTTCCCAACAGTACTACAGAATGTTTCCTTTGAGCAGTGTGAGCTATGGGAGCTTTCACAGAGGAAAGGGAGGCTGATTGATCTGAGGAGGGTTTTTTTCCTCTCTGCTTGTTAAACAAGATAAAGCTTTCATTAGGAACGGAGCAGAGGGCACTGGGGCCTGTCCAGTAGCTGGAAAGCAAGTTTCCTTGTTGGGCTGAAACGGTGGCTGTGATTAATGTGTGTGCTGTCCACATTTGGGAAAAGCAAAGTGGAAAAAAAAAGAGAATAAGACAAAATGTGTGTGAGAATAAAAGAGCGGGGCATTGTGTAAACAAATGTCCGTCTCAGCAGTGGTTAAATGGTGGTATAATAACTGGGTATAGGACCTATCCACGTGCCATCGGGTACATTGGGCAACAAATAATCCCCTCCCTGGAGATGTTTCCATCATTTCAGTGGCAGTTTCTTGTAGTGTCAGGTTGCCAGCTTGAAGCTCGATTGTATCTGAGCCATTAAGGGTGAAGGACCGTGGCTCAACAGTGCCAGCAAATAATAAGAAGAAGATGAAGAAGAAGAAGAAGAAGACAATACGTACTTCAATTATAGTAGATCTTTTATCATCTACAACTGCTTTTAATACCATTAGTAGTAGTATTACTAGCAGCAGTAGTAGTAGTAGCAGTAGAATTAGTAATAGGAGGAGGAGGAGGAGAAGCAGAAACATCAGTTTTACAGCATTTGATTAGCCATTTGTGATGGTTGAACCGACAACACAGCACTGTTAAATCTACAGCAAACCTGATAAAAGTGAGCATCATAAAGACAGACTGGGAAAAGGAAATTGTGCATAATAGACAAAAAAAAAGAATGAAAGAAACAGTGTGTGCTTAAAGAAAGAGAGAGAGAGAGAGAGAGAGAGAGAGAGAGACCCTGCACAGAAAGAATTTATGTCCCTGTCAGGTTTCTTTTTCCTCACATTGCTGAAAACAGTAAGGCTGTGGAATGAGGCAAATCAAAGATGGCTACCGACAGGACAAGGACGCCGTTATTTCATCTCGAAACAATAAATTCCAAAATACAGAGACACTTACAAAGGGCTGATTTGGTGCACACAGTTCTCTCCATACTGTTAGCATAGCATAGTGTAGCATCAAGGTCATCTCTGTTTATAATACTGTACCTACAGAAGCAGAACCGTCTGCTCACTGAGTAATTGAGTTATACACCTCAACATGCCACAAGTAGCTATAGATCCATCCCATTGATTAAGCTATCAAGAATCGAATTAATGTTAATACAATCGGTGTTCAAGTTAAACTGGAACTGATGATGAGAATCTTAGCCGCGGTAAAACATTTGAATGGTGCAAAGGTTTTAAAGGAGGCTGTATGTCCGTGAATGATGATGCTGAAAATTGAAAATTTATGAACAACTTATCACCAACAGAGACACTTGTTTGTGGGAACTGTACACATAATCATTCACAAACACCACTTTCACATTACAGGAACTCAGCTGGGTGTTATTGCAACATCCCCCGTACAGTCATATGAGTTCCTAGGAGGTCAGTGTTTTAGACGGGATCATCGATCCAGCATATTGAGAAAACTTCCTAACTTTTAAAATACTGGGATAAGTGCATTAGTTGTAGCAGCGGATTATATACAGCAATAAAGGTAGTTTTGGCTCTCATAACTGATTCAGGGCACAAAAGTATTACAGATTTGAATTAGGTCACAGGATGCTAAAACATGTCTTCAGACTCATTTCCTCTGATTTACTCACACTATCATTCACTTACTTACTTATTCTCTGTAACGCTTATCCTGTACAGGGCTGTGGGGCCCTGGAGCCTATCCCAGAAGACATTGGGCAGAAGGCAGGATAGACCCTGGAATGGATGCCAACCCATGACAGGGCACACAAGCTCACACATACTTACACAATAGTCCATATTTGGGAATGTCAATTGGCCTAATCTGTATGTCTTTGGACTGTAGGAGATAACCAGAGTACTCGGAGAAAACCCACCGAGCACAGGGAACACAAGCAAACTCCATGCACACAAATCTGAGGCAAGGATCAAACCCTTAACCATAGAGGCTTGAGGATCACTACACATATGTGCCACATCTGGTTTACTCATCAAACACTATTAAAAAATAAACATGTGTTGTGGTAAAAATAGATATGTATTGAATTAATCATTAATATAAAACCCATATAATTGTAATTTAGCTTAGTTTTAATTAAATTGTGTGTGAGAACCAGAGACAAAGAGAGAGAGAGAGAGAGAGAGAGAGAGAGAGAGAGAGGTGATAGCATCAAATGCCAAATGCACCAATGCTACCATGCTGTAGAGCAAACAGAGTACGCACTGGATACCAACATATCAGGTAAGTATAGTATATAAAGAAATCTTCAACCTAAAGATAATAAAACCTGTAAAATCATCTTTTTCCTTTTCTCTCAGGCAGCATGTTCTGGCTTTCCATCAGACATATGACTGCCCCAATGCTGGCAGCTTAATGGATATAGGGGCACTATGTGTGTGCGTTGGGCACTTGGATGCATTAGGATCATACCAGCTGTCACTCTGTACACAATAAAAGAGTAAAATACACCAAGCATGGCACTCAAAAAGACTCAACTCCACTCCTCTGTCCATCCTGAAACCAGAAAGATGATAAAGGAAAGAATTGCAGACAATTGTTTCATTCAAAATCCTCATCGTACAGCTATACTTTAAATATATATATAAATAATGTGACTCAGAATTATAAAAGAATGCAATAAAATGTCCAAAACAAACTATTCTAAAGACTGTCTACTAAATATTTTTTAAAGCTTCTCAAAAGCCCATGATACTGCTCAAATGAATATTTATTGTTTTCCCAAGTTCAACATTATCTTCTCATTAGAGTTCTAATATATGAAAATGAAGTGTACGAGAACATCGGCCAGACAGTTGTCATTCTGTGCTCCCATTCTTCGGGATGAATGAGTCTGTATGTGCTGATTCTTCATCAGTCAGGCTAAAATGAGGAGCAGGTGAAGGCTTAAGTCTGAGTGGGAGAGAGGAGTTTGTTGGGGTTGGATTTGCTCACTGGGCCTGTTCCCTCTCCTGGGAGCCTGATTTCACTCACTAACACACAGCTTAGGCAGTCATGAGCGGAAACAGGAAACATACACATTGGCTGAGGACCAGTGGTTGAGGAGAATACAGGTCACGCTGACCCATAGCTGATGAATCTGTTGTCTTGACGTCTGTGTTTTTTTTTACTGTGGAATGTGCTGAGTAATGCCTGATAGCTTTGCCCATGTAAATGTGTAATACTGGATTATTTGATGTAATGTTATCACATGGTTGTTACTGTACTTTTAATAAAGGTATGCTATGCAGGGAATCAAACATCACAGCATGTTATCACGAAGCTGTAATCAAGCTGATTATTTTCCAATAGCATTACTGGAGTGTTTTATTTTCCTTACATCACAGCAATTTGTACATTATATTGCTAAAATAAAATAAATGTAAAAAAAAAAAAAAAAAGTATAATAAACAACACATTGTACACTGCATGGCCAAGATAATTTGCTTGTCTAAAAGCTTGGCCTACTTTAAACTAAGGCAATAACTAAGGAGGTTGCTGTTGGTGTTGTTGTGTTAAGTATAGTCGAATGCAAGTTAAACTTCATGGAAGAAAAATAGATCACTTAATGGAGGTCACTTAAAAAACAATAGTAAAAATCACAGCCATGTTTAACAGTGAAGGTATGAGCATTTCCAAATGCACAATGTGATGAGAACTCACAGGACTGGGACTAAACAGCTGTGGTCATGAGAAAACCTCTTGTTTGTCAGACTTATCAGAAAATAAAGGCTTCAGCTTGCTAGGGAGAACAAAGATTGGACTTTGAAGCAATAACAAAAA
Organism: Clarias gariepinus; assembly: GCF_024256425.1. Lineage (NCBI taxonomy): Eukaryota > Metazoa > Chordata > Actinopteri > Siluriformes > Clariidae > Clarias > Clarias gariepinus. Next base: position 14,265,828 of record NC_071105.1, on the reverse strand, counting down.
GATCACGTGGTCTGATGAGTTCTGATTATTCCAGAATGATTTGTGCATCAAGATAAGAACGTATCTTGAGCCTTAAGGCCTCATGCCCTAAGTCTCCTGGGATAGGCTCCAGGCCTCCCGCAACCATGATGCTGTAGATGATGGGTGAATGACTAAGTGAGTGACATGAGAAAATATGTGCAAAAAAAAAAAAAAATCCGTTTAGGTTATATAAAATAGAAATTTTCAGTAGTCAAATTTTCACCACGTGAAGGGTTTTCCAAGGTCACCACACATATGCATGTAATTGTCTTCCTAACGAACATTAATCAGCTCAAATGAAAACAACATGCTAAGAAGACGTCTAAAACTGGGCAAACATCTATACAGAAACAGCCTCGTATTTCTTAAACATTCTGGGGGAATCTGTGAGGGAAAACATTGCTTATAGAATCGTAATTACTAAGCGATCTGCAGATGCCTGAGGGCCAAATGTCCATCAATAATTTAGAAACGGATTGTCCGTACAAAATGTTTTTGGCTTTCACGGCACCACTCATGCATATTTTTCACTCGTTCCATTGTCACAACTGTGGCATTTCACCAAAATGGAAATCCCTGCCCTGCTGAACAGTAGGGTCAGCTCTTTATACTCGTTCTGAAAAATCTGTAACTGATTTCGAGCTAGGGTTTATGTTGCCTGATTTAAGCACTTCCAGACACAATGTATTATTGTTTGTGAGTAGCTTAACTTTTCACATGATTTATCTATACACACTTGGCTGTTCACCTCGACACCAAATTCCTACTGTCAGGCAAAGCGGGAGGACACGTGGACATAAATAATCCCCCCAAATTTATATGTGCTGCGTCTCAGGGGCATGAAAAATCTCCCTGATATCAGGCCGCTGCTGGAAAAGTCCCAGTCAGTGTTCTGGTTTTAAGCATCTTCACACTCCCTTAACTTCTTTGCCCGGATATAAAAATGGCTCACCAACTGAGAGATTGGATTTCACAATTTCTTTTTCCAAAAGACTGTGAAGTCGTTTTGAGCATGCTGCATTCTTCTAGCACGAAATGAAGCTCTGATTAGAGACACCTGTCATGGAGCGGCCTTTCATAGCTCACTTCTGATCTGGGTGCATTTTTGGATTCCAGTAAATGTTACATACAGTTTATAGTTGCCCCGCTACCACACACACACACACACACACACACACACACACTAAGCCTTAGGTAAACACCCCTGATATTGGCTTACCCTCCATGACAGGATTGTAGTTATAGAGCTCCGTAGTGGGGGAGGACTGAACCTGACACCCGCGGCCACTGTCGGTCACACCTTTATGTTTTATGGGTGTGATGGGAAGGGCAGGTTCAAAACCCCCTGTATTTTCAGCAGCTGCAGGGAACGAGAAGGCAGCGCAAATGCCTACAGAGTTGTAATTCGTTACGAATTATAAAACATATTTGACAAAAGCAGGCCATTCTCCTTTGTGTGTGTGTGTGTGTGTGTGTGTGTGTGTATTTTATCCATTGCCAGTAATGCATCTGCTCCGTACCAAAATCCAACACTGGAACACAGAAGTCACAAAGTTACACATTAACCCATTTCCCCCTCTTTCTTAAGCAATCTTAGGGTTGAAAAATCTGTTGGAAAAGATAGATCTGTAAAAGATAGAGCTAAAACCGCAGACTTTTCAGAGAGCACTAAATCAACATAGCGACTACACAATTTGCAAGAATTCCTCTGCATGTTTGGCCTTTTTAGCTGTCACAGGCCTTGATCCATGGTGCACGCCGCTCCGACAAATATATACTGCGTGTATTATATTTGGCTGTTGGAACAGTGTTAACTCGACAGATTCATACATCAAATTACATCTAGCAACTGTTAATGCAACTAAAGGTCTGTTTTTAACTTTGAGGTTGGAAGAGAGAGACCGGATCTTCCGTCTGAGCCCCTAGAAAACTGGCTCGATGCAAACTGAATCCTCTGAAAGGGAAAAGTGGAAGTGGGATAAGGAGGGAGAACGAACTAGTGCCAGGACTGTGGACTGTTGTAATTAGTTGCACCTGTTTTCTTTAGCACTGCTCTGGTTTCTCTGTACAAATGCTTGTAGAGGAGTCATCAAAGTTTCACTAGGCTGATCCTCCTCAATACACTCTTTGTTGCAAGTTAACAAGGAAGCAGCCGGCTAAAATGTGTGACCAAAAGTTTTGGCAGTGTGATGAGTGGCAGTGTGATGTGTACAAATTGTGGTGTAGTGGTTAGCAAAGCTGCCTTCCAAGCAGTTGACCCGGGTTTGATGACCGGCCAGCATAGCAAACTTCGTGGGGTAGGGGTAGCTCAGTGATTAAGGCACTGGACAACATTTTGGAAGGTCAAAGGTTCAAACCCTAGTTGCACCCCCAACAAGTTGCTGATGTTTGGCCCTTGAGCATTGCCCTTTACCCTTAACTGCACAAATTTATAATGAGATAAAAATGGTAGGGCACCTGCCAAAAGACATGAATGTAACTATAAAAGTCTAAAACAATAAAACAATATAGATATATACAGTAAGGTAAATAATTTAAACAGGAATACTGTTAGAACGCATTAAAGGTTGTGTCTCGACCAAAACTAGAAAAGGTAAAACTTTAAGGTAAATGTGAAGGCAGTGCTACCTAGTGGCTAGTAGTGATTACTGCACCCCCTGACCATTGGATAACTTTATTAACTTTTTCTGGGGGAAAAATAATAATAATAAATTGTTTTAAATGAGAAGTATTTAAGGACTTGTTTTAATGAGATTTTGATGATTCAACCTCACAGTTTTATGTAACTCTGGCAATAACATCAATAGGGGTTAAGCCAGTTGCTGCACCATTGATATGTTCTGTCCGGTGTCTATTGATGAAAACTCTGAATAAACTTTTCTGGTCACAGTTATTTATTTATTTATTTATTTATTTGTTTATTTATTGCAGCTTTAATAGACATGATTGTCATTATTAATAAGGCATCATTAAATGCATCATATTTTACAATTTCTTTAACAACACAGGACTCAGAGCTCCCACAATCTGTGTCTGTTCAAACTCAAGCTAAAATACTTCTCAGAAAATACTTTAATATAATATTACTTTAATATAATATTATATATAATGTATCTATAATATATATAATATATATATACCCCCAGTTATTTATTTGACTCCTCTTCCAAACATGCCATTTTAGTGTCTATGTAAATTAGTTACTGCTGAGCCGCACCTACAGTACCAGAGAACAGCAGAGCTGAGCAACAAGGCAGGGAATGGTGTCTACGTATATGAGGTCACAATAGTGGAACAATCTAATTGGCTTGCTTAAGCCCCGCCCCATAGAGAAATGAAAAAAAAACAAAGATTTTTGCCCATTGTTTGTTTATTTGCTTGTTAATATGGACACACACACACACACACACACACACTGTAGAGCTGAATGACTAAAAGGGAATTTTGCTTAAAAGGTCCCATTTAATGCCTAAAAGTGTTTATACTACAACACTATTCAATGTTTATTGCTGACTGTAGATAAGGGATTTATTAATTTTCCAAAAGAAGCTCTGAAAGTACTTGCACTAGTTATTATATTAACTAACCCAACATTAACCATACCTATAACATAAAAAATTGCTTTGGCCCAAGAGGAGTAAACCACTTCAGGATGTAACTGATCATCTTGGTGCTTTGCAGTGGGCGGCATTACATCAGCACATCACTGATTATTTTCATATTACAACACGATAATACTGTACCATGGTGCTGTACTTCTTATAGGGCTATAACAATCTAGTCCCCTATGCAACAAATTATGCTGCGGTTGCTTAATTTATAGTTTATTAATTTTCTGGTCTGGAAATTAGCTCTGCCCCCAGCCAGAAGAAAGTTTTTCAGTTCTGCTTGGCATGTACTGAATAGTTTCAACAGAGAGGATGTATTCGGTTGAGGAAGGGCAGAGAGTCACTGTTTCATTGCAGTTGCAAATTGCTGGCAACATTACAAACTGGCCCTTTAATGGTCACCCACTCGAAGTTTTTCCCCAAACACTCATCTAAGTTTATGTTGTGTGTAATATAAATAACAGCAGAGGGGAACAGAGGAGGATTAAATTTAGTCATTGCTGATAAGTAAGCATTCGTAATCATTGAAGCATTTTCATAATGAGTTGGGGAGAATTGAATTTACAGTTAATCACACTTAGTGTGTAGTCTTATTAAATGCAACACTCATTATACAGAAACTTAAGAGTTAAAAAGGATGTGATTCAGGTAAAGTATTTAACCTGCTAAGACCCGAACTCTAACGATGTGTGCCTTGCATGTTTTTTTACAGTTTCTAATTATCAGCACTTCTAATTATTAAACTGGAAATTATTATTGAACGTTAAGAGAACGGTGAGGACGGTCGGGTCTCATGTTAGGTCTAAGATGGCACTTAAAATCTGGCATTGTGTGACATGCAATTGAAGTGTGGCACGTTTTTAGAGAAAGACTCGCAGCCAGAAGAGATACATGTGTGTCAATCAGAAAGGAAAATAATTTGGAAAAAGAAACCCTTTGAGTAAAATGGCAGTTCAAATGAAGTATGACACATGGAGCGGGCTGATAATGTAGGCCTTCAACTTGTAACCTCTAAAAGAGCACAATGCCAAATGAGAGGAGAGTCAGTAGAGCGTAGGAGAGGAGCGGGTAAATAATGTAAACCTACACCATTATCTGCTTGGCAAAGCTCATCAGTGAGCCTCTACAATAGCTACAATTGAATTGCTGATTGCATCTCTCTCTTTCTCTCGCTCAGGCTCTGTGTCTAATTGGTACAAAAGGTAAGCAAGCCAATACAGAGAGAGAGAGAGAGAGAGAGAGAGAGAGAGAGAGAGAATGTCTGTGGCCTACAGTATGTCAAGGTCAGACCGATGCCACATATTATTTAGGGGCAGACTGTCACTAACAGATTTTATATATATATATATATATATATATATATATATATATATATATATATATGAAGAATGTTTTCAAAAGCATCTTTTGCTTACGACATATTTTTGTATGTGCCCAAGACTTTTGCACAGGACTATAAGTAAAAAAGTTATTAGGTTTTACTGAGTGTGCTGGAGAATATGAGCTCTTCTGGTAACACTCGCCTCTTTCTATTTTTATGCAAATCCCAGGAGCGTACATTAGGTTTTTTGCTTCCATCTGAAAACTGGTCTGTCTTGTACTATATATTTCTTTTTTTTACAGCCATGCATATATTCTCCTGTAATGTTATTTATTTATTAATTTTTAAGTTATATAGGAAAATACTGCATGGTTTTGTACATACTTATCAGACATGATAAACATAAATAACAAAATTGGTACAACTTATATGGTGCCTAAGACTTTTGCACAGTACTATGTATGTACAGTAATTACATCAGCACATGCGTGTACTGTAGCTTCATAAGATCCCCATAAAGTTAACCATTAAAGTGATGCCATGTTAAAAATCCAAAAGAAAGTGGAATTTTTAGATCACATCTTTCTTTCCATGTCTATGTTCTACAGCAGCTACAGACTTCTGATATAAATAAATGAATATACGTACACTGTTATAGCAGGTTTCATTTATGTCTCGCTAAGTGTATTAATAGTTTAACTGTACACGTCCTTATTTCTAGGGAAATAACTTTTCAGCTAAAATAGTTGCAGTGTAGTCAGTAATTGTTTTTTAATTGTTTTAAAAGAACAGTTCTAAAATGAAATATCCTTACATTTCATTAAGCATTCATCAGGACCCTAATCATGGAATTAAAAAGACCCAGCACTCACATTATTGCTTGTTTAGTCAACTTTGATGCCCAGCAGAGTGGTCAGTACTGCACCATTTGGTAATTTGGACTGCATCAAGAAGCAAAGAACAACCATTTTAAGCTTTCTGTGCTTCTTTTCACTCAGCAGGCCTGCTTTCCGCTTTCTTGCACACTGAAGCTAGATTGCCTAAAAAACTGAAAAGAACCTGAGCATTTTCTTTGGCTTGACATCGCATTTAAACTTTAGTTTAATCCCAATCATCACAGTGCCATGTTTCCACCGGACACCAGTGTTTTCATAGCAGCCGTAATGACTGCTCTTGGCCACGAGCTGGCCATGATCTTCATCCTTCTGTCCTGCAGGTGGGGGGTCTCTGCTTTTACAGTCTGCTCTCTCTCTGCTGTATAAAATAGCGGATTTTTCCAGTTCGTCCTTCACCGCCCACGCAGGAGAGCCACTTTTTGTCCAGGTTCCAGAAGGTTGCGGTCATCGCGCCAGGCCAGACTTCATTAGTTAAATGAGGTTGTTATTTTCACTCTGATTTAAAAGCTATTTCTGCAAGAACACAGCACCACTATTGGGTAACGAGTGCAGTAAAGAACACAGGCTTATGTGCCGTTTAAGGCTCAGATGTGGTTGCAGAGTTGTCGGAACGACTCTAGAACCACATCTAAGACATAAATTCTAAAGAGGGCCGAGCTTGAAAGACTTGGGCCTGAAATGACAGATACATGGCCAATCTTTTTTACAGACGTTTTCCAGTTTACCGATGGCCATTAGAGTGCTTAGCCCGCTCCAGGGACTTTATGGGTGCGATGTGTAAATTGCTGGTACAAGTCAGACCTTTTCTTACGGAGGTCATTGAGGGGGAAAAAAAGGCCTCTCTGAAGCACTCAGCTTGTCCTCTGGAACAAAAAGTCACGTCTGCGGCCCACCATTTGCACATGGTGAATTAAGCAGTGCTGCGTCATTATGCGAGAGCACTGAGAGAGAGCCACAAATTGCCCAGAACAGAGTAAAGAGCCTTATTTATAGTCACCACCAGAGCTGAAAGCCAGTGCTACACTAATAGAGCAATCTGTATTCTTAATGGTAATGCCTCAGTTCGTTTGTTCCATTTGGCTTGGTACAGGTGCATTAAAGGGTCTCGTTGAACAGATCCAGCTGAGCGGGTACAGAGTGTGAGCGCAGCACGCCCTCTGCTGAACACAAAGCCAGGAGCACTGAGAGATGACATGGAAAATAACCGTTATGTACTTTTTGGGTCAAAATGAAATATTTTCTGTTATTCTTATGTGATTTGTCTAGTGTGAAGCTTTCTATGCTTTTCTCCATTGAAAAAATTTATAAATCTTCCCAAAAAAATTCTAAAAAGGTACAGTGTGCTACAGAACATTTAGTCATTTAAAATAATTGGCACAATATTACAGTATAATATTATTATAAAATGAATTAATAAAAAAGATGGGTGTTAAAGTCATAAGAACATACAAATTAAATGTTTTTTTAACAACAAAAAATATTTGGCTTGAAATTCTAAAATAAGGAACAATAGTACATTATTAATAATACATACATATACATACAGTACATGTACATACATAGCCTATATATATATATATATATATATATATATATATATATATATATATATATATATATATATATAATCCATTATGTTTCTGCTACGTTTTTTAAAAAGGAACTAAAAACATTTCGAGCTTTACTTTAGTTATTTAAGTACCATTTTTAAATAAACATGTTTAAGGGTGTAATTTTTAAGGGCAAATGATGGAACCAGCTTCACAGCCATTCAACATTACCTGTAAATATAGTTGCAAACTTTGATTATTGCCAGATTCATGGGGTGTATAAGGAATAAAACACTGCAAGACATACTGCTATAGTAAGCTAATCATCTTCAGGGTAATACACACGTTACACCACCGCATATGTAGATCATTTTCCTTTAAGAGCAAGCACAAAAGTGTTTTATTCTCAACTCATTTGACATGCTGATGTGAGGTTTTTTCTTGAGTGAATGTGTGTGATTATAAATGTTGAAAAAGTCTTGAATAAGACATTGTTGCTTTGGCATCAGTGCATAAAATCTAATTTATGTTGAGAATAAAAGCCTAAGGTTTGATGGCTGTGAGAACCTAAACTCGACTACCATCAGAGTTTGAACAGCCTAAACTTTGAGATTGATGTTGTGGAATTTTCTGCTCCCAATTAGCCTCGAAGCTCATCAGTCACGATCAATATAGCACACAGCCTTTTTTTAATTGAGAAGCAATAATTATCAGCCTGTTTTAACAGACTAATGAAACAATGCTCCAATATGCCTGCAGCGACAAAAAGGGAAAACAGTTAATTAAAGTTCTATTTCATGAGACCAGTGGTTTCTCTTAGCTCTCATTTGTTGGACCTCCAGCAGAATCCCAGCATTCTCTGAGCTCGGCAATGTGGGCTGACCACCATGAAGGTACATTTTTCATTCCTCCCATTTATAACTGCGATGAGGTAAAGTCTGTAAAGTGTAAGGCTGTAATGTGGTCTTGGGTCTAAAGGCTCAGCACCTTGTCATCTGCTTTTCTGCACTGAAAACCACTAATGAAGCTTTTTTTTTTTAAAAGAGAGTATATTTAAAGGTGGTACGTGTACTACATCTTTTAGAATATAATGGTTGTAGAAGATATAGTATCTATATAAATAAAAGAAAGGTTTTGTCTGTACGTTGGTCAGAACTCGTTCTTTCAATGACATCATACGTTTCATATATTGGAGGACCCGAAACCAGTCTCAGAAAATCTAAATGTTGAATAGAGGGTAAGTTGCGCATGCGTTAATCTGTGGTTGCGTCTTAAATCGACCACTGAACAGAACTTAATGAAACTTTTGCAGTTAGATATTTGCCTAAAGTTTAACCTGCACCATAAGTGATTATGGAAAATGTTGAGTAAAAATTATGTTATGAACAGTTATGCGGATTTAATCATCTAATTTAAAATAGGCTAATAATGGGCTACATTTTCAGTGTAAAAAAATAATAACTTTAACAGATATTAATTAGAAAATCTAAACGGAATATTTTTACTGAAATACTTAATTTTATCAAAGCAGACAGTGCTAAAGTGGTACAAGTGAATTTTAACGTGCTGGAATAAAATTTTTGGTCTGGCTGACGATGACTGTGCGTAAGAATACTTACTCAACCTTAAAAAACAAAGCGTAAGAATACTTACTCAACCTTAAAAAAATATATATTTTTTGTATTAATAAGTTAGGAGAGAGTACAGAAAGACAGAGACATGTACATGGGCTTCAACCTACTAATAATATCACCGATTATAATAAAGCTGATCATCTTATTTTTAGCTTTAACCTTTTAACTACTTCTACAAACTCTCTACCTGTCAACAACTGGTGATTATTAGGACTTGTTTATTTGCACTGTGTATTCCTCGATTGGTTCCAGGCTGGTGACTGGAACTGGATGTGGAAAAAAAAAATGCCCACCCTAATGTGTTCAGCCTAGATTTGCATTCATGTAAATATAATTCCCCTTGTCTTTAAAGCATACTTAACATATTACATTCTCACTTAAATTTTTGTTTCTGATGCATGAGTCATTTATGACCTTTATCCATCCAGTATCAAAGAGAACTGTTCTAAGATCAGGTATTTCACTGCTTGCATTCATTAATGACCCAGAAATGCACCCTGTTACCTGTAAACCGAAATTCAGTGTTTTGGTGACGGTCAACACCATAGCTTTCTAGATGAACAGGCTTTAAAATGTCAACTAATATTTATAGCCTGCATCAGCCATCAACCATCTGTCTAACAGCTCAGTTTGTGCATGTCAGGGAGCTTCAGCGAAGCCCAAAAGTCCAGGGACTCAGCAGTTTGTTCCACTCCTTCAGGCCAGGAAACAAGGCCAAACCCTTCCCGCTTCACACCGCCACAGAGATCCATCATCAGGATTTATTTCAGGTGCGTCTCCTGCTATGAGATCAGCGATTTCTACATGTGCAGCAGTCAAGAGGTGCATGTTAACCTGGAAGGCAAAGAACACAGGCTGGCCAGACTGTGAAATTATAGACAATGAAACTTAGCAATGTGTTCAACCCACCTGAGGATGCAAGACTGGACTTTTATGTCACAAGTCTTTATTTTATAGGATCTAGGAAATAAAGTTGGGGAAATTACAGCTTCTCAGAGAGGTCACGCTTGTTTTCTTTTCTGACGGCTGAACCCACGTGTCTGTAAGTTTTTCCAACATTACACTAGAAGCATTCAGCATGATCTTTACAGTTATTGGTATAGTAGTTTAAGGTCTAAGAATAACACTAAGCTAAAAACCCTGTTAAAGGAGGTTGGCCAGAGGACACATGAGTTAAGGGATCTGTCTTTAAACTTATGGCTCAGTTTTTCAGCCAGTACAGTCTGGATGCATGCCCCCATTTTGTACCTTGTTGGATGCTGCATTAAGTCAAACCATGCTGAAGGCTTGAACTGAAAACGATGCAGAGTAGGATTTGATAAGTGCCAGCTGGTAGGTGGGGAAGGGCTGCGTTTTGTCAGCAATCATCAGTGTTTTAAATCTGATCTGGGTAGTTACAGGACGCCAGTGGAGAGAATGCAGCAACTGGGTGGGAGAACTTGGAGAGATTCAGGATCATTTGAAAAGATTTAAAAGATTTTTCTCTTATTTTTACACTTTCGTTGGGGAGGGGGAGTGGTGGTGCACCTTTAGCTTTGATTACAGTAAGATCTTGTGGCCTCTCCAGCACATCCCAAAGATTTCTAATGGAGTTAAAGTCAGGACTCTTTTTATGTAACTTGTAACTCCACCAAGCATTTAAGTGATCACAGTCCCTCATGGTACTGTATTTCCAACCATGTTTTTTTCCCTCACAAAGTTAACAGTTCAGCACTATGCTTTAAGGTTTAAAAAACAACTTGGACGGCTCTTAAACCAATTAATGTAATGCAAGCAGTCAGTTTTGATTAAGCAGTCAGATTGCATAATTTTGATATTCCTTGTTTCTAAGAGTTTTCTTTAATTGAAAATTCAATTCTATGTTTATAATAAAGCATGGACTATTACAGTACAAAAATTGTCCTTGAAAACTTTTCTTTACAAACTACACAAGGTCACAAAACAAATCTCTAACATCAAACAAATCTTTAATTTAAAATGCTTTTGAAGGTAATAGAGACCAGACAGGGAGGTTAAATGCTGTCAGGAGAAAAGCACTTCAGACCTTCAAAAAATATTTTTCAGACCCCAAAACCAAGCTTTTAAAAAGTGTATAATAAGATTTAAAGTCAATTTGCCAGCCCTAGTACTAAACATTAAGATTAATGCATAAAGATTGTTATCAAGGAGATCAGGAAAATCTCTATCTATATCTCAGACTCCGTTATCTCATTAGTTTGCCGCAACCTTATTTATCCAGTTCCTCAAGGGAATGCGCCCTGCACTCTCTATTGTGTATGAGAAGAGGTATTATGTATCAAATGGAAAATAAACATTCAATTTTATTATATTCTAGGTTAAGCTGCTATCTATAGGTTCGGTGTAACTTTACAGTCTCTGTAGTTTACCATCCATCTCAAGCTAAAAGTTCCACACTGCATACTCTTATTGCTTTTACACCCCACTCAGTATTGCCAAAAATAACCAAAAGGTTGGTATAAATCTTTGTTATGAAACATGTCAGCCTGTGTTCACCAGCCAACACTTTCGTAATGGTTTGGAGAAGATTTGTCTAAATTTAAAAAATAATAATAAAAAGGAAATCTCTCCAAATGTCCCGAAAAGACTCAAAGGCTTTACCTCAATGACAGTTCAGAATTTATTAAAATGCATTAAAGACAATTTTCACCAAGAAAACTTGAACAACATAAACTCAAAAAAAAAAAAAAAAAGGAAGGAAAGAAAGAAAAAAAGCTGGTATCGGAAAAACACATGGCCTAGAAAAAGTGAGTGATGCTTTTGACCATTAAGTGAATGAATGCTGTCGGGTTGCTTATGAAGGCACTATCGAACGTGGAGCTAGTTACTATCCGAGTGTGTGATGTCACAGTCAGGGAAACGACAGAGTTTAGATCTTTTTTTTTTTAGTATATTCTGTTCCAGGCTGTCAAAGCGGCTCGTCTTTACAGATACAGTAGCAAAAACACAAAGTAAAAAAAAAACAAACAAAAAAAACAGCACTGACTAAACATTTAGGTCTTCTTGTTTGTTATTTTCCTGGATGATCGAGGGCTTCCAACAAGCACAAGGTCACCAGAAAAATCCTCTCCAGTCAGTGTTCAGCTAGTGTTCCTCTGAGGAGCTACAGGAACTCAGTGCAAGCTGAAGGCAGAGTTACATTCCTCTTCTCTCCCTCATCACTACTTGCACTCTGATGCTAAAAAAAAGTTACTTCTTGAATTTCTTCAGTAGTCCACCTGCTTTAAAAACACTTTAAAAAACGAACAAGAATATTTGGGATTCTGAAGCGCAACACTTCAAGTATTGTTTTTTTTCAGCACTACAAAGTTGAAGGTTAGCGGGTTCTTTTGAAGCCATTTGGTCCGACTGTGTAAAATATGCTGATATGTACATTATGTATGAGTTTTACATGACCTTTTGTTGGGGCATAATACTCACACTAAACACCATACATGGCATTCTATCATAAAAAAGGACAAAATGCTAAGGAGAAAAGAAAAGGTTGAGAATACTTAATAATAAAATGGAAGGTGCATTTAACGTGCCACTGGCAGGTACAAAAAAAATCAAATCAAATAAAAGTAGCCCCATTTTCACCCTGTTGTGTTTCTCTTTTAATGCACCCATTATGTCTTCTTCAGGAAAGAAATGAATTATAAAAGAAAAATAATAATAATGAAATCATGTGATAAATTTGTCCAGGATGCCATAAGGTCTGAGAAAGAAGAGCACTGGACATCAAAGTACCTGGACTACAAATTTCCGCCACTCGCGGCTTAGTTTACTATTCTTCATCTCTACAATAAAGAGTGATATGTAATCTACTGTATAGCATATATACAGTAAGATTCCACTGTACTATGCCTGAGGAGGTCATGAATCATCTTGTATTTCCACAGACAACATCTATGTCCACTCCAGATGTTCTACTCTCCTTGTCCTCCTCCATGGTGAAGATGGAAATTACAAAGGTTAAAAAGTCACGAGATCTCACTCCAGTTTCAGTTCACTTTCGGGTAGATCTTCTCGTAGAAGTAGTTCTGCGCCAGAACAACGAGCTCCCCGTCCTTCTCTCGGACACCATGAGCACGGACGAACTGGAACTGCTCGAGCGCGAACTCGTAAAACTCGTTCTCCATCTTCCACACGTCCGACTGCTGCAGCTTGGAGATGGATTCTTTCATCGGAGGCTTCTTCTCACTTGTCTTCCTTAGGTGGGATTTCTTACCTGTCAGACAAAGACACTCTATTACAGTGTGTCTGAGGTTACCAAATATTAACGATTGCTCATTCCGATAAAAAATGTATGATTCATGTCTTGACGGCGCTTCTTCATTGAATAGTAATTTTTTTTTACATTACGACCAATAAATGGTTTCAATATAATAACCAAAATAAATTTACCAACTGAATAGAATTCAATTTTTTATATCTAATCCATTTATTGGGTATAATGTGAAAAAAATACTATTTAATGATGAAGCTTTTAAACTGATTCACATTACAACCAATGAACGTTTTAGATATAATAAATAGAATAGAATAATAAAAGAATAGAATAAATAGAAGAGTGTGATTTACTTTACATTATTTTAAACTATGTGATGAAAAAAGCTGAGTTTATGGAAACTTAGCATCGCATAACAGAGACTGCGTAAACATGAGATAATAGATACATGTATGTTAAATGATTTTAAATAAGTCAGTTTTTGTTTGGCAATGCATGTATTGCCACACTGAATCTGAAATCAATTTTTTAAAATAGATTTTTAATTTGTATATGTTTGCATTTAACATCATCAACTGTTGACCTTTCTCCATACTCCTACAGGTTGTACACCATAAACTATTGTTTAAAATTGCTAAAAAAAATAAATAAAATCTGTATATTTATAAAATTCCAGTACTTTCAGAATCGTAATACAAATTGACATCTAGGTATTGTGAAAATATTGTATTGTATTGGTAAGGTTTAACTTTGTTAACCGAAATTGTGTTGTGGTTAAGTGCGACACCTCAAAAAGGCTACGTAAAGGCACAGTAAAAAGGCACAGTAATCCTCGCTGGTCCAAATTGCAACAATGCAACAGAGAAAATTCTCTACTGGATTTTAATAAACAATCTGTTTGACAGAATATGGGGCGAGTTTAAGAAATCCACAGGACTTACCAAAGTGCAAATGATTTTAGCATATGAATACAATTGTACAATAAAAATCTGGACAACTGGAGAGTAGCAGACAGCTTATGCCAGTGGGAGAAATGTTTGTGAAAGGTGGCATTTTGGCCTGGCTGAATCTTGGTTAAAAAATCCAGTAGACATACATTTAACTCCTTTAATCAGGAGGCAACAAACATTTGCACTAATTGCACTGAAACTAATTGAGAAATCGAAAATAAGGACAGATAAATTGGACAATGGTTTAAGGATGAAGCATTCCATTAAATACAATTTGTTTTGTTAAAGAAACAAGAGATAAGCTGCAGACTAATGCAATACAGAATTTTGAAATTAGACATCTAATTGTAGCAAAATATGCTACGCATACATGAGGTTTACTGTAAATATGGATTGTAGCCACATCAATTGTCTGTCAGACTATAAAATAAAACTTGGTACAAAAACAGATCCGAATGAAAACTATGCTTTGCCAAGGGGATACAGAGCTTCTGATAGCTTTTGTACACTTTTCTGGCCATGAGCTTCAGAATCCTTCAGGATACATCTTTATGTACACACTTCTGTACACTGCTTTCCAGAAAAAAAAAAAGAACATGGAGCTAGTTTTGAATACCACAGCATGTTATCTTTTCAAAGAAATATCTAAACTTGGACTGGAAAAGTTTTGATCCTTAAACTTGGTTTTTATCAGTTAGTGGTGAGTAAATAAAATAATCCAGTGCAGTAAGAGATCCGCAGCATCACTTTCCAGGAAAGTATGGAGTTCTCTGACACGGTTACTGATGAGGCATACTAGAAAGCCCAAGGATGCTAGAGGTCTGCTTGCAGGTTAAATTTGAACAGCACATTTAAGAGACAATATATGTCCACTGTCCAAGTGCTGGAGATCATAGTCATCATGCTGTACATCATCTATGTATGCAATGAGATAAAAGATGAAATGATACATTTGTAACAAGTGAAAATAGCAACAATTTAGGACAATTAAACGTGGTGTATAAGACAAGCCTAACATCATGATCTCTAGTAGACCAACTGGCACCAAAGTGAAAAAACATTAAAAAATGGATTTCTAACATTAAAACTGTAATAAAATCTACACTGATTAGCCACAACATTAAAACCACCTAGGTTTTCGGTTCTCTTTGTGCCGTGTGGGCAGGTCTGGTGCATTACTCCACAAGACCTCATTGGCAGTGCTGTGGGTTGTGGGGTGGGGCCTCTGTGGATCAGACTTGTTTTTCCAGCGTGGACCCAGACTGGAGTTAGATTGAGATCTATGGAGTCTGGAGGCAGGGTTGGCAGTCTTGAGCTCTTCACATGCTGAGCTCCATGTGCAGCCTGTGGTACACTGAGTGACTTAGTCTAGTGCCTTTTTATTATGGCCAGCATTGACTTCTTGTAATTTGTGCTGAATCGGCTTTTCTGTGGGATCGGACCAGACTGGCTGGCCTTTGATCCCTGCGGGCATGGGTGAACCTCTGGTGCTCAGGAGCCCATAACCAGTTTACTAGTATATACTTGATAATTAGTGTTAATGGGTTAATGCTACAGTATGTGGTGTCAATGGTTTATGGCTGAACAGTGTATATTCACTTAATATTTGTAATATTATACCAAACATTATTTAATATAGAAATGCATTTTAATTATAAAAAGAATCCTTTTGGGTACATGATACTCCATGGTAATATTTTACACGCTTGAAATTTCTGACTCCTCCATTGTGATTCGTATGTTATACAATCATTTGCTTATTTTTAGGAACCGTGTTCATATTTCTTGACCTTAGAAACTGTCTAGTACAGTGTTACCTGTGCGGTAGAGATCAGTGGCACCTCTGAAGAAACGGGGCAGTGCTGCCTCCAGCATCATGATAAAGTCCTCCAGCTCCTCCGTCACTCCCACCAGCAGATACTCATTCACTAGGTTGTACTTGGCCTGCTCTAGAGCCCAGCGACTGCCTACGTTCCTACACACACACACACCACATAATAAATAGGAGACCTACAGTAACACCACTTGTATTTGGCATATTGATATTTGATTTGTACTGGAGACTCCTTCAAATAAATTCCTGTTCACAGAAACCTTCAACTTCTCTACTGTTACATATGTATTCTACTGTATACCAACATGGTTTGTGTTCATTTTTATTAGTCTTAAATTATGTGAAGCATTTACCCTGCATGTCCCTGTGAATTGCTAGTTACTATGGAAACAATAATACATAATAATAGAGAGTGAGTGTATCGTAAGAAATGTCTGATTTGTCTTACAGCCAAAGCTACTGCCAGAGCCGCTGTTAGAGAAAGAGAATCAACACCTTCGGAGCAATTACAGTCGTATTGACAATGTGGTGTAACGAAAGAAACAAAGCATGCTAGGGAAAATAACCTTCAAGGAACAGACCATTTAGAGAGATTAGTAGGAGGAATAAAGTTAATCAATATTCTGTAAATATGCAACTTATATATATATTTAATAAATATGCAACTTATATATATATTTAATAAATATGCAACTTATATATATATATATATATATATAAGTTGCATATTTACAGAATATTGATAAACTTTATTCCTCCTACTAATCTCTCTCTCTCTCTCTCTAAAAGAAAGGTTTTGCCCATTGTACATTGGTAAGAACTCCTTTTTCAATTATATCTTTACGTTTCATACATTGGGGGATCCAAAACCAGTCTCATTAAATTTACTGTCTGTCTGTCATGTGTCCCGTCTGTCATGTGTCCCGTCTGTCTGTCCGTCATGTGTCCCGTCTGTCTGTCCGTCATGGGTCCCGTCTGTCTGTCCGTCATGGGTCCCGTCTGTCTGTCCGTCATGGGTCCCGTCCGTCATGGGTCCCGTCCGTCATGGGTCCCGTCCGTCATGGGTCCCGTCCGTCATGGGTCCCGTCCGTCATGGGTCCCGTCCGTCATGGGTCCCGTCCGTCATGGGTCCCGTCCGTCATGGGTCCCGTCCGTCATGGGTCCCGTCCGTCATGGGTCCCGTCCGTCATGGGTCCCGTCTGTCTGTCCGTCATGGGTCCCGTCTGTCTGTCCGTCATGGGTCCCGTCTGTCTGTCCGTCATGGGTCCCGTCTGTCTGTCCGTCATGGGTCCCGTCTGTCTGTCCGTCATGGGTCCCGTCTGTCTGTCCGTCATGGGTCCCGTCTGTCTGTCCGTCATGGGTCCCGTCTGTCTGTCCGTCATGGGTCCCGTCTGTCTGTCCGTCATGGGTCCCGTCTGTCTGTCCGTCATGGGTCCCGTCTGTCTGTCCGTCATGGGTCCCGTCTGTCTGTCCGTCATGGGTCCCGTCTGTCTGTCCGTCATGGGTCCCGTCTGTCTGTCCGTCATGGGTCCCGTCTGTCTGTCCGTCATGGGTCCTGTCTGTCTGTCTCTCATGGGTCCTGTCTGTCTGTCCGTCATGGGTCCTGTCTGTCTGTCTGTCATGGGTCCTGTCTCTCATGGGTCCTGTCTGTCTAGATTATGTCACAGCATCACACAAAACTGCCAGGACAGAATTGAATGAGAATTTATTGAAACCTGTGCCAAATAAAATCCAAATGTTGTGTAAAACTGAAGTTATAAGTAGTTATGTCCCAGATTAGAAACCGCAAATTTAGACGGCGTACTCGATGCGTCAAACTCGACCGCTGGACAGAATTTAATGTACCCTTTCAGTTCTTTGATATCTGCCTGAATGAAATGAAAATGTTGAACAAAAGTGATGTTACAGTATGAACAGGTAACCAGATTTAATAATCTACCTTAAAATGGGCTACTAATAAACTACTTGATTAACGTAAACAAACACTTGCACCAATACGTATTAATTAGAAAATCAAAACGGGATATTTTTACCGGGAAATAAGTGAATTTTATTATCTAATCTTCATTATATCTACTTTTTTGATCTCTCATCTGTGATTCACTCTCCGACTGGCGTGTGTGTAGTGTAACTGGCTGACGATGAAAGAAGTACAACTTGGGGTAAACAAGGCATAAGATACTCAACCTTCCAAAAGTTGTATTAATAAGTTAGACAGCGAGTTCTACTTTACAGAACGACAGGCAGACATGCACGTGTGCTTCAAACTGGAATAATGATATCACCAAATATATAATAAAGCTGATCAGATTATTTTTCGCTTTAGCTTTTGAACTTTTTCTACAAACCCTTTACACCTCAATGATGTTAAACAATCGCACGCTAGTATTCTATAAAATAAAAATAACTAAAAAAAACAAACAAACAAAAAAAAACAAGACATATAAGATGATCATCATGTACTCATGCTCCATTTGTTCCGGTGTCTTATTAAAAAAAAGCAAAAGCAGCATCTGGTGTAAAAAAAAAACAATAATAAAACTCATACCAGCACTCGGAGGAATGGCCGCAGAAAAAAGGAATCTGCAGCCAGAGTTTCTCTGGGGCACAGTCAGATCCCCCTGATGCCACACACTCATCAAACGTCTGAAAACAGCAAGAAAATGCACACACGCACACACACAGAAAGAAATACAGATACAGTCCATTACAAAAAAAATAAATCTCTCTTCCTGCACTCATCTTGCACACAGACTGAACTTTAAAGATCCAATAAACTGTTGAAAAACTCGTAGGAAAATCAAGCACCAAAATTGGAACTTTCTCAGAGAATCAAATGTCAAACATTCTGTACAGTTACTTTCCTCTCTAGCACATCAAAATTCAGGGGGAAAAAAAAGTCTCACCTTTTTGTCTCCTTGCTTTCTCCGCCTCAGACCGGGCCTGTAGTCGTCCCCGAAGCGCAGGAAGTAGTAGTAGGACACCAGGCGCTCGATAGGGTCACGCACCACATTAATATAGATGGGCTTTGCTCTCACGCTAAATCTGCAGCACAAAACACACAAAGTGGAACAGACCTGTGAGAACTGAGAAATCCATGCTTTTCAAGTTAAAGGTCCAATACTTGCCTGCATCTGTGAAAAGTTAATACAGATCTCAGAGCTCCCCCAAATGTGTGCGTTTTAACACTGCAGTTCAAATATCCTGCTGACTTTTTTTTTATGCACACCTTTCATACCTCTCTTTATTTCACTCCTTTACCAAATGCACTATTTTAGTGTTAATGAAAGTGAGCTACCACTGAGTCATGCTCTCAAAAAACACAGCAGAGCTGAACAACATGTATGGGGAAGGGGATCTTCTTATATGAGGTCACAAAAGATGGAAAATCTAATAGTTTTTTTTTCAAACCCCAGCCAATATTCATCTATCTGCTTACCCCTATACAGGGTCACTGGTGCCCGAAGCCTATTCCAGGAGTGTACAGATCCAATGCAGGGCACACACACCCTAAAACACACACCATGGGCAATCTCGGAACTCCAATTAGCCAGATCTACATGTCTTTAGCCTCTGGGAGGCAACCAGAGTGCCTGGAGGAAGCCCACAGGTAGAACACACAGATCTGAGGTGAGAATCGAACCCTTGGCCCTGGAGATGCGAGGCTACAGAGCTACCCACTACGCCACCATGATGCTGTCTACCCCAGCCAATATAAAAAAAAAGTAAAAAGCAAGCAAGACACGCACACTGGAGACACATCTCAAAGTCTAATTCGTCTAAATGTCTTAATTGAATTCTGCAAAATCAGACACAGTAGTTTCTGTCATGAGTTAGAACTGTTTTTTTTTGTTTTGCAGCATGGTGCCAGCTTCAGCAGCCAATGTGTACAAAATAAAAAAAGTATCAGTAATCACACTAATTACTCTAAATTTCCACTCTCATTTAAATGATGAACAAAGGTAATCAGAAGCATTGTGAGCTCAACCAAGGCAATATATATTTGCAGCATGTAGAATTCAGTTTCAAATAAACCTTTGTTTCATTGCTGCTATTTTCAGAAGTAAATTAGGTATCCATTCAAAGCAACGTTCTCAGGACTGGCACAGGCACACAGGGATTAGACAGAATTAGAAGACCTGCGTCCTATACTGCATTATTGAAATAATTAGCCTTATATAGCATTCTTCAGCACCGATTTGTCTCCCTCTTAGTAGATTGACGTGTGCCTTGTTGGAGGTGTGGAATAGCTTAACGTGACTCTGTACGTTCTTTCTAATACAATAAGGCAAGATGTACTGCGATATCATCGTTAGCCACTAGAGTGCAGCAACACCTCTGAAATCAGAGCTCCTGTCCTACAGCCCTAACAAAATCATAAGCATTGTACTGCTTCATTTCTAGTAGTATATATATATATATATATATATACACACACAAACACACACTTTTTTTTTTTAAATGTAGCAATCAATATTTAGTATTACATTGTGCGTCACATTTTATTAGAAAAAACCTAAAATACTCACTTGGTGAAATCCAGGTATGCAACATGTCCATGGTAAAACCCCGGTTTCATCTCCTTCCAGGAGGTCACATTCCGAACAAATCTCACCTGAAAAACACACAAACTGACAAATAAGTAAAGACACAAACACATTGTACATACTCAATTTATGTTATTATACCAAATTATTCCATACACATCATAAAAAGGTAAAACAGACATAGGTTGTACGTGCTGAACTTAAGCAGAATCACCACACACCTACACACACCACACCTGCACGCTCGTTTCCACACATCTCTTGCCTCGGCACCGAGTCTCGGCTCAGCGAGCAGCTCAGAGAGTGTGGAGACGAAGTCGACTAGATATTACCTCAGCAAAGCCTTCCACTAATGACATCTTCCTTCTATCCATCACAGCCGCTTATTTTTCGTGTTAGGGACAGAGGTGACAGGAATATAAATGCAGAGACACACACCGAACGACCCAGCACACAAACACACAGACACGCACGCGCACACACACACCTAGGTCAAATATGCCCACAAGATTTGAGAGTTGTGTGGTGTGGGAGCATGCGCTCCCTATAGATATATATCCGTCTTAAATATTCAACGTGTCAATCACAGGCGGTCACCATGGACTGCCTACATCTTGCAATACCAACATTCACCCCAACGTAATGATCCCTGAAAAACTGATACACACACACACACGTTTCTGACATATTACCATTATTATTACGTCTTTCTCAGTTTTGCTGCTAAATTGTAAACAAACTTCAAAACCCAATTTCCATATTATATTAATTATCTATATACCACGAATACGATAAATCTTGTCAGCTACAACAAATTTTGTAACAATGGAAGCATATGATTATTTTGAGTACTCCCATAGCACTTATTTTATAAATTATCAGTTCCGACTTCACACATTTTGCTATAGATTGCAACAAATTTACAAATCGCAGAGCACATGGCTGATTAGGGCGTGTCAGGGTGTCCAGTAGTCTTTATGACTCGTGGGTCAATTGTATATTCCACAAGCCTATCCATAGTTATTTGTGGACTTTCATCTCGTGCCACCTGCCTCACTAAAGAATGCACCAATACCAAAGACTGTACACAATTTAACAATGCAAATCCACAAACATCCCAAATCTGGTTAGAATTCTAAAAATGTCAAACTGGTCTCAGGTAGAAAAAAGGAAATACAGCTTATTGTGCATGTGAAAGAAATAACCCAATAAATGAATTCTTGCATGTATACAGCCTCGGCACACTGCGCGGCCAATCAAAGTCACCACCGAGATTTTCCTTCAAAAAAATAATGAAGTCTTCCATTAGATTACTGCAGTGACTATTACGGTTCAGCTGGCAACAAGTTATTTAATCCTAACTGCTGTAAGTTTGCATGTTCTCCCCGTGCTTGGTGGGTTTCCTCCGGGTACTCCGGTATCCACCCACAGTCCAAAGATCTGATTAGGCTAAATGGCGTTCCCAAATTGCCCATAGTGTGAGATATCCTGTACATGTGGCACAGATGTTACGCTGTTTCAGAAGAGTCAAATTATTGGCCTGCATCAAGCAAAGAAAACAACTAATGAGATTGTTTAAACTGTTAACTATGGATTAAGAACTTGAAAAATGCATTATTAAAACCTGGAAAGATAGGGAGAACCATCATCTTTGAGGCAGATGTGGTGTGTGGATGTGGTCGGAAAAACATTCTGAACAGGTGTAATGTAAGATTACTGACACTTAAGCACTTTGTGAAATCGAACAGTAAAAAACAACAACAGTAGAACTCACAATTATTGAGCATAATAGTGAAAAGTGAAAAGTATGAGGATTTGAACACAATGAGAAGAGAACTCAGGGGATTGGGACTAAACAGCTGCGTAACCTTAAGAAAACCACTTACAGTATTAGTGAGGACAACTAAGGCCAATTAGGTAAAAAGTTAAGAGACCTCCATTGGATAATTACCGCAGTGATAAACATGAATCAGTGGGGCTAATCAGAAAAAAAAAGGCCTTAAATTTGCTTGGAGTAGACTGTGGAGCATTGAGAAAAGGTCATGTGGTCTGATGATGGCACATCAGGGTCTAAAGAGAGGCAAATAAAGTGATGCACCCATCATGCCATGTCGGTCAGGTCTCGGCCTAGCAACGATATTTGCCGCAAAAATAAGCCCATTCTGCTGACTACCTGAATGACCAGGTTTTTCCATTAAGGGATAATGGATTTTTCCTTCTCAGTGTCATGAGCATGAGATAACGATGCCAGGATTCACCAGGCTCTAATTGTGAAAGAGTGGTTCAGGGAGCATGAGACATCATTTTCACACATGGCTTGGCCACCACAGAGGCCGCATTGAGAATCTTTGGGTTGTGCTGGAGAAGATATTATGCAGCGGTCAGACTCCCCCATCAATATGAAAACAAGAAAACAAAGAGAAATTAATCTTATACAGACCCCTCTTAGCAGAAATGTGTTTTATAGACATATTATACAACTATTAGGCACACTATGTAATTGTGAATGTTATATTGGCTGTGTACGGTGCCACACTGTAGCCATTCAAATTAGCGACAACTTAAATGAGCAAGATCCAATTTTGAGAACTAGGGGATATGGGACTTCATTTAGATTTATAATCAGTAAAAATACACTTTTTTTTGAGCCTCATTATTATTTTCTGTTATTTATTCCTGTTACATATTTCTGCAGGGAATCCTACAAAGTGTAAGCAGTAAAACAACAACAACAACAACAACAACAACAACAACAACAAAAAAGAGACTTCAACACTGAAACAAAAGAAACGACAGATACGATTTTTTTCAGTCAGTCAGTGTGCAGGAAACAGACAGGTCATCTCCCTGCACATTAAAACAGCTCTGTACAAATCAGAAAAACTGTCCAGGTTCCGCGCAGTTGACTTAACCTGCAGCTGCTACTGCCTCTCAATCAAACAGCAGCTCTTTCTTTGCTGCACTCCCGCTTTCATGGGCTCTTTATTCACCATGGAGATGGAATCAGCGATAAGGAATGTGTGACACAGAAAGCAGCAGAAACAAAATGATAACCGCGCTTTTATGACCCATTGAGGCTGAACATGACACACACAGTCTAATAAACACCCACTCTGGGAATAGACGCTCCTGCTCCTGACCACAGGCCTGCTGACGGACCAACCTGCCTTTTTTATGTGCCAAACCCTGACCCCAGTGATTAATCATTCTATCACCACCTACTGACTAGAGCATTACTATATGCACTAGAATGATATGTTGCCCCTTGCATGGACAGTGGGTATGGGGTGGGGGGTTAGGGAATGGGGGATAAGTCACTGATAACTAAAGTAAATATGCAGTGCTGATAAAGAAATTTGAATCTTAGTAAAGATTTTTTTTCAAGGTAAAACAAAAAAAAGAAAAACCAATAACCAGTGGACTGTCTACAAGTGACCGCTACTCCATACTAAGAAAGTCACTCCTCCATTTTTTTGTACCACTAAAACCACAATCTCACCCACATGCTTTCTACTGGCTCTCAAGTCTAAAGGTCACGAGTCTGAAAACCATTGCTCTATACAGTATATATATATAGTGTGTCAAAAAGTAAAAAATATCAGAGGCCAATAAACATCATAAACTCATCCGTTTTCCACTTCTGTGAACTGCATTTTCCTCCAGATGATTTTATCTGATTTGAGTCTCATCGCTGCTTCAACAGCAAAAACAGAAAGGCTTAGTGCTCAGGCATCACTGTACCACTGTAGCTAGGCATTGAAAAAATCTAATTCTGGAGTTCAGCTGTACATACCGCACTGTCGTCAAAGACATTTGAATGTTTCTTTCAGAAACACTGTAACGATGTTGCGGTGACGTCCTCCTTTGAGACAGTGTTGCATTTGAATGTTAAATGACTTTGACAGAATGTCTTTAAGATTGAGCAACCCAAACACTGGACTTCAAATGCAACCTTAAAACAACAAAATTTTAACCTTTATTTGGAGGTTATATTTTAATTAATTAACATCCATTTGCATAACATCCTGACCACACCCATTCTCCCTTAAGTTTCTAACATGGTTGGAATTCCGATTGGCGATCGCAAAACTCTGGACTCTTGGTAGTTCCCAAAATTTTAAAATCTACAAAAGGGGGTAGGGCATTTTCATATTTAGCTCCAAAACTTTGAAATAGCCTTCCAGACAGTGTTCGGGAAGCAGACACAGTTTCCCAGTTTAAAAGTAGACTCAAGACGCATCTCTTTAATCTGGCATACATGTACTGTAACTCATCCCATGACCTCATACTCCAGTGCATCTATCCTGAATGGCAACTACGCTTCTTTCCAGCTTTTCTACCCATACCGAGCTGGAGATTGTGCCAGCTTTAGTAGACAAAGGCCGACCCTGCAAGGTTTCTGAGGCATCCAGAGAAGGACCAGCTCCAGCTGAATTCTGCTTCATGATGGTTGGAGCTACACATCCTGCTCCTGTGCTTCCAGTGATCCAGACCCCATCTGCCCTCTGCACCTACTGACTCCCTGTGCTGAACTGGACTTCATGTTAATCCACACAACTTCTGTTATATTCAACTTTCACCTGAACAAAACACATAATGTTATTTCTATCTGTTATCACCCAAATGAGGATGGGTTCCCTGATTGAGTCTGGTTTCTCTCAAGGTTTCTTCCTATTGCCATCTCAGGGAGTTTTTCCTTGCCACCGTCGCCGTCACCCTTGGCTTACTCATTAAAGACATTTCATTCATCATTCATTCATCTAATTATTATCTAGACACATTTTTCTCACACATGCACACTTCCAAATATTCTTTTCTTAAAAAAAATAAATAAATAATTTTTGTGAAGCTGCTTTGAGACAATGACCATTGTTAAAAGCGCTATATAAATAAAATTGAATTGAACTGAATTGAACTGAATTGAATTGAGTTGGACACAACAGTTCCCACACGCAGTGTCGGCCAAAACAGTACTGGTGCTTGATTAAATAAACGTTATTATAATAATTAAAAAAAGTGTTTGCCAATGCTCTAGGATGGATTGGCACTCTGTTCAAGGTGTACCCCACCTCATGCCCTAAGCCTCCTGGGATAGGCTCCAAGTCCCTGCGACACTGAATACAGGATAAAGCGGTACAGAAGATGAGTGAGTGAGTGAGTGAGTGAGTGAGAGTGTATGCCAATAAAGCTACAGTGAAACCTCGGATTCGAGTAACGCGGTTTACGAGTGTTCCGCAAGATGAGCAAAGATTGTTAATAAATTTTGACTTGAAAAACGGGCATTGTCTTGGTTTACTAGCACGGAGTATCATGTATCACGCATGCACTTCTTGTTTTGACGCAGAGAGACATGTGATCACAACTGAGCCATCGGTTTTTCTCTCTCTTGCGCTGCGGATTCGTCTCTCCTGCTGGGTCTTGGTGCTCGTTTCTTACTGGTATAATCAACATCCGTGCACGCGTATAACACTGTATTTACTATAACACTGTGACCACGTGTGTGTGTGTGTGTGTGTGTGTGTGTGTGTGTGAAAAACATATTTAATGTTGTGTTCGGAAGCGCATGTGTACAGCGAGTGTACTATTTCACACGTGTGCATGCGAGTAAAGCAAAAGAAATTCTCAGCGTAATTTGACACTGTGCCGCCTGTGTGTGTGTGTGTGTGTGTGTGTGTGTGTGTGTGTGTGAGAGAGTGAGTGAGTGAAACTCCCTTCACAAACACACACGCGCACAGAAATTAAGGCGAGAGACACACACTCTGCTCTCCAAAGAAACTTGCTAATTTTTACAGAGGTAAGGTGCTGGATAATTTGTTTGTTTGTTTTACTTTACAACAGTGATTCTGTTAGTTTGTGCTCACACGAGTGTCATTAGCGATGTTCGTTGCTAATTTTCAGATAAAACAGTGTAGCAGGAGAGAGACGTTGATTTATGACTGCTGTTTACGGTGGTGTAGTCCAGTGCGAGATGCATTGTGGGTAAAGCAGTCCAGTGTGCGAGAATGCAAATGTGAGATGTAAGCTAGGAAATAGAGCGCGAGTTTTGTTCTTTATAGGGATGCACCGAAATGAAAATACTGGGCCGAAAACGAAACCGAAATTTTTGGATGCACTTGGCCGAAAACCGATACCGAAACCGAAAATGGCTTTATTAAAAAACATGTTTAAAATATTTTCTTTTTGTTTGTATTAAAAAAATGTTGCATATTGCAACTTTGCTGTCCTCATCTGAAACTTTGAAGTGCTTCCTAACCGCCGACATACTCCGTGTTTGATGCGTAATGACAGCGCGAACGAGACGGGAGGATGGGAGAGGCGTGGCGACAATTTCGGCTTTTATTTTTCGGCGCTTTCTTACGTTTCGGCCGAAACCAATAATGCTATTTCGGCCGAAAATTTTCGGTGCATCCCTAGTTCTTTAGTAGTTTTTTTTGTTGGAATTAAGAGCAGGATTCACTCGAAAGTTTGTACTATAACCTGATAATGTAGCAAATAAAAGAACGGAGGCATCGACCAGTTTGTCTCATCATTACACGAGCATGGATTAACAGGCTGTTACGCTGTCGCGAGCAACATCAAAATAAAGCGGAGAAGCTTAAATAATAAATTTAGAAGAGAACAATGTGTGAACTCTTCTAGTTCCGTTAATGTGTGTGTGTGTGTTTAAATGAGAGGAGGAAGTTCTTATGTGTAAGATGAGGAGGGGGAGACAAATGGGGCTGAAAGCAAGAGTCTACACTTACTCTAGCCTCGCACGCACACACGCACGCTGTAGGGCTGTAAAACGAATAATTTAAGTTTCTATTATTTCTTATGGGAAAAGTAAATTTGGTTTAGGAGTGTTTTGGAATGCCCACTTCCGGACAAATTATGCTCGTAATGCGAGGTTCCACTTTACTTCTGAAGTTTATGCAACATGGAAGTGGCCAATTTTACTTTCCTAAAAATTTTAAGTGGCTAACCTCAGTTGGTTTAAAGAGATAATTTACATTTTATATGTATTATCTTACACTGTTGTACATTTCGCTTTAATCAATAATTATTTCAAATGCAAATTCTTTCTTTATGAGTCATGATAGTAAAAATTAATGCAAGTTTATCGAAGCATATAACCTGTAAAAATTGTTGCCTAAATGAAAGCATAACATGCAAAATTTAGGGTCCCCCCCCCAAAAAAAACAACAAAAAAAAACAAAACTGTTGTGTTCGAAACCATGGCAAATTCATGTTGTTATACTGTAGCTTAACAATTTCGCGTTTTAGAATAATACACTTTTTATGCTCATGTCTTTTCATGTGAAATCTAATTGACAAAACTGGCAAAGGTTCATCTAAATGACAGTTATTATTAAAAAAAAAAGTTACATCGACTACATAAAAGGGCATGAAATTGTATTTAGCAAATGTGTTTCTTTTATAGGATAAAAATATAAATGTGTAAAAATATAAAAAAAAAGAAGAAATGTATGGATCGGGAGATAAGAAGCATTATGTAATTTATATATAAATTATATACATATTTTTTTCCATGTGCAGGCGTATACCTCATGTCGGGCATCTCTTAGTGTGGTAATGTTATCTCTCTGGTTAATTTTCTTTCTGAAATATTCCCGTGAGGTGCAGCTTACTGTAGCTCCCAAATTATTGTAAAATGGCACCCAAACTGTACCACGTCCTGTTTCACGGAACAGATTCTCAGACGTTAAATATGCAAATTGCTGTCGTCTGGGTTCATATTGTGGTGTTCATTGATATGTACATACATTTACTAGAATTAAAAGCATGATCCCAAGTGGTATAGTGGTTAGCGCACCATGCTCCAACTGGAGCGACCAGAGTTTGACTTACGCTTCATTTTAATATTAATAGTGTTTGAAGTTGTTATTGCAACATTGTGTTAGGGGCAATGGTTACTCCATCATCGTGTAGTTAAATTCTTCATTTTATTAAAGTAATTTTAACTTTCAAAAACCACCACATACCAACGTTGTCCCAACATCTACAACTCGGCCAAATGAACGTCTCTACAATGTTTATTCAACAGCAAAAAAAACCCCAAAAACCTAGGCATCACAATGCAACACAAGATACAACTGCATACCCCAATACTCTTACTAAACACAAGTTATACGCTCTGATAGACTACTTCTTAAAGGTTAAAGCATCTGACACCAAGATAAACATAACTGTACTCATGACTTTGTTTAGTCATGCTCGAAAACAAACAACACTTGTGCTCTCTTAATAATCAACCAGGTGTGAGCTTAACACACACAGACACACACACACAAAAAGTCAGTCTATTTATCTTTTTATATATACATCTATACACGAAGTACCCTAACCTTGGCCGTTTTAGGTCACATTAATATACAGTAACTAAGGAGGCAACAAAATCTTTACTAAGGTGATCCATCTAAATGTTTCACTTTCTGCTAAAATACATTATGCTCCCAGTTTGCTACAGTCTAAAAAAATGCACTCCTAGTATTTCCTTACAGTTTTGCCCTGAAGTCATTATATTTTTGTCCAAGATCTTTTTTGATGCATTTCTTCTAACTCCTTATCGAACAACAATGAGCTTCTCTAGTGAACTAGTGTCTAGCGTGCACCACTCTCACCGCCATGGCCATGGTTCAATTCCCAGTCACAGAACCAGCCCCAGATACTGGAAGGTGTACAAGGCTGTACACGGCCTGCATCTTTAATGCCTGACCCAAGCCCAGCTAAACTGGGGAGGGTTGTATAAGGTAGGACATCTGCTATAAAACCTGAGCCACATTACATACTGTACATGTGGACCCAGTGATCCGATGCGGTGACTTCTTGCAAACTAAAAGCGGCTGAAAGAAGACGAAGAAAAATAAAATATAAAATAGCAGTGAACCAATGATGACCTTGCAACACTTCCCGCTGGGCATGCTTTCTCTCAGTATAAATGCTAAGCCCAGTTGATCATAAGATGCCTTGGCACCAAATGTGTGGAAAAACCATGAGATGAGATTGTGAGAAAACTTTATAAAACATTGCTGCAGGGTTTGGTGTGTTGATAGTTTAATGCCCCAGGAAAGAAAGAAGGATAAAGGTTAATGCATAGGAGTTGAGTAATGAGAACTAAGGCTTAAACACTTTCTATATACTATTATAGGCACTGTACCTACAACAAGGTATGGATGAACGATGAATGATTTGGTTTATACAATGGTAATTCAGTTAAGTTTTGCTTGAATATATTACCCCAGTAATAGCTAGCTAGATAGCTATATGAGCTTATATATTATATTAGTATACTATATAATATAATAATAATAATAATAATAATAATAATAATAATAATGTATAATATAATTTATAATATATCTAACCATTATAAATATAATGTATTATAATGATTATATATATTATATATTGTAATATATACAATATTAATATATATAATATATTATATAATGATATAATTATTATATGATATGATATTATATTGTATATATAATAATATAATATTGGCTGTACCACTCGCATTTCCTTTTGTCTTAACAGCTTAAAATGGATTTCATCAGCCGTACAAATCTTTTTTTTATTGGGGAAAAAATTAATACAAATTTACAAACAAATCCCGACTGATCAGTTATGATCAATTTCAATAATCCTTGTTGTGAGCTAATCCTAGAGCATGAATGCAGGACCTAAATGCAGCACATGTTTAGTGCAGTTAAGCACCATATCATTCAGCGTCCCAGTAACCATAAGTGTAGCTGCACTTTCATCTGCTCTTTTTTTTTAAGGAATAAAAAAAGTCGATGTGGTTCCGTGCTGAACTTCTTTAGGCTACAAATAATATCACACAGAGTGAGCAACCAAGTTGATTATTTTAAAAAAATATTGAAAGAGGATAAAGCTACTGTAGCAATACTAGGAATAAAATCGCAGCTGGAAAGGACTGCATGCCCGGAAGGAGAGTTTCCATTCCACTCACTCAATCCGCATGGGTTTTTGGTAATACAGTATATTCCCGTTTAGAAATCCAAGCGCTAAAAAAAACCATCCATAGCACAAACTAACTAGTGACAACTACAACCCCAAATTACAAAAAGTTGGGACAGTATGGAAAACATACATAAAAGATAGATGAAATGAAAAAAGAAAGTAGTGATTTCTAAATTTATTTGACTTGTATTTCATTGCAGACAATACAACTGCACATTATTTAATATGTGTTCATTATAAATTTTATTTATTTAAAAAAAAATAAACATATTACCATTTTTGTTTCTTGCAACACATTTTTTTTAAAAAGTTGGAACAGTAAAGCATTTCAACAAGTCTTAAGGTGGGAAACCGTACGGGGTCTTCGTTGTCGGATTTTGCGCTTCAAAATGCGCCACACATTCTCTATTGGAGACTGGAGGTCGGGACTGCAGGCAGGCTGGTCGTGTACCTGTATCCTCCTTCTCCGTAGTCAGGTCTCTGTAATGTGTGCAGAATGTGGTTTTGCATTGTCTTGTTGAAATATGCATGGGTGTCCCTGGAAAAGATGTCTTCTTGAAGGCAGCATATTGTGCTCCTCTAAGTAGTAATCTCTATGTACTTTTCAGAATTAATGGTGCAATCAAAAAAGTGCAAGTTACCTTTGCCAAGGACACTGACACAACCCCATAACCAGTTGCTGGTAACAGTCTGGATGATCCTTTTTTTTCTTTGGTCCGGAGCACACGGCGTCCATTTCTCCCCAAAAATACCTTAAATACTGATTAATCTCACCACAAAACACGTTTCCACTGTGTGATGGTCCATCCCAGATGCCTCCGAGCCCAGAGAGAATCAACAGCGCTTCTGGAACCTGTTAACACAGGGCTTCCTTTTGGCAAAGTACAGTTTTAACTGGTTTTCCGGATGTAAATATGTATTGTGGTACTTGAAAAAGGTTTGCCAAAGTAGTCCTGAGTCCATGTCATGATATCGTCCATTGTTTTTAAACATTTTAATAATTTTGTCACGTATTTGTTAGCAAACTGGCAATCCTTGGCCCATCTTCTCTCCTAAAAGACTAGACCTTTCTTGAATGCTGCTCTGGTACCAAATCATAATTACAATCACCTGCTGACATCACCTGTCTGAAATCACATCATTATCTAACCAATTAACCTGATTACTTGCCCTTAATTGCTCCGGTCCCAACCTTTTTTGGAATGCGTTGCAGGTCTGAATGTCAGGAAAGGATGCATATTTACAAATGAAATGAAGTTAACCAGATAGAACAAGACATATTTTGTGTTTATATTGTCTGCAATGAAATACAAGTCAAAGTAAATCCAGAAATCACTACTTTCTTTTTTTATTTGCGTTTTCCATACTGTCCTAACTTTTTCTGATTTGGGGTTATAACTGCTGGTGTCCTCCTCACTAATATTCAAAACTTATACATTTCACACACTTGTAAAACCCAGTGCATTTTTCATACCTGTAACTGTTTTTATAAGTCCAGCATTTTATACAGTAGCTTAACATTGTAATCATTTTGAATTTGATGCTCATGCTTAAGCAGTGGCTTGAAATAAATGTAGCACAATCCAGTATGGCAGCACTGCTCAACCACTGACATAACGCAATAGGCCGGCTATGATCTTATAGATATCTATAACATTGCCATTGCAATAAACACTAGCTTTATTTTATGTATTTACTTTCATTATTCAAACTGTTGGGTAGCTTTTTGTTTGGGGGAGGAAACACAATCCCTGCATCTTCTCTTATTATTCAGTTACAAATAAGAACATTTCATCAGGAACTATAATGCATTTTTTTTCTTAATCACAAATACTTTGTAGCTTACATCTCTATATTTTCTTATTTCTGTCCTGATTACATATTATTATTATTATTACCATTAATAGTATTATTATGATTATTAGATAGTCTTGGGAACATTGGACGAAAGGCACCACAGGGCAGACAGACATTTCTATTGTTGTTTAACTGCATCAATAAATTCTCACTTCAGTTTTTCGCTTGGCACTGCTGTCAGTATTGTAACTCTAAATTGCAGGTTGTCACATTATCACCGAGCAGGTTTACAGAACACAGGGTGTAGATTAAAATCCCTTGTGAAAAGGCCAGAGACATCAAAAGCAAGGAAAAACTTAAAGGGATAAACCTTGAGAAAACGGTGAAGTCAGAAAGCGAATGAACGATGTTCAGACGCTTAGTGTCTATGAAATGCGTGTCCTCACCTGATCCTGCAGGGACATGACTGGATTGTTCTTGGTGGTATTGATATGCAGAACGTGGTAGCGGTTCTTGGCGCAAAGGTCGTAGGCGATGTTTGTGAAGGACGTGCTGCCAGTTTTGGGCACACGGTTGTAGATGATGAGCAAATCATCACTGTCTGCGAGCGCAGGGGATTCGCGGACTGCGTTATGATTCTGCTTCTGTTCAACCTCATGCAGCTCCAGCCTGGCCATAGTGCGCTCTGAGAGAGAAAGAGAGAATAGAATAGAAAAAGATGTGTCAAACACACAAAAATTACTCAGTCTCACTTATTATCCAAATTGCTTATCCTGTTGCAGGATGTGGAAGGCTTGGAGTTTCTTAGGGAATTCGGGGTATGAGGTACAGGATCTGGACAGGATAAGCAATTTGGAAAAAGTTTTTTGCCAAACTAGCATGTCATTTGTCTATAGAAGAAAACCTGGATCACCTGGAGAAATCCCAGCATGCATAGATCCTAGGTGGGATTTAAACCCTTGACCCTGGAGGTCCACAGTTCTAATATCTATACTATACCATCGTACCCCTCGTATAGAGATCAGCTCACAGATTAATCTAAAAAAATGTAAAGATATAAAGAAAAACAAATAAAGTGAAATTCCAAAGTTGTCCCATGTCACCGCGCGTTTCCTCAAACCAGCACTGACCGCGGAAAACGCTTGATTTAGGGTCCAGTGACCACGAATAGACATGTATATAAAGAGGCCGAAATATTAAGTAGTTTAGTACAGTAGCTTGTTCACTGTGTAGCTGGTGAGAGCTTGCCGGCTTGTTAAATTACTATTTGTTTTGCATAATGTTTTACAGGCGTCCCGAAATGATGTGGAACAAAATAAGGAAACAAAAAGGACAAGGAACATGAAGAGAATAGGTAAACGTATTAGAAAGTGAAGGAGAGTTTGAGAACATACAGTAAGCTATAAATCAGGAGAGGCTGCAGGTGTGTTAAAGACTTCCCAGAGGCATGTTCACCACCTGCATTTAAAGAAACCTTACTCAGAGAGTGGTGGCAGGATGAAAAACAGCAGTAATGGAAAAGGGAATGAGAAGAAATCAAGCAGCTGGGATTGTAGACCGACCATAAGGCTTCTGTACTGGCTACGAACACCAGCACTTGGCTTAATGGACTTCAACACTTTTCTGTTCTAGAACGTTTTCTTTTGATGTATTAACATTTATTTTTACGGTTTGTTTAAAGTGCCCTTAATGTGTCCTTAAAACATGTATGCAAGGCCAAAAAACACTTTAGTTTTCTCCAAAAATAGATTTAATTTTACCCCATTTCTAAATGA
The DNA here is from genome assembly GCF_024256425.1 of Clarias gariepinus. NCBI lineage: Eukaryota > Metazoa > Chordata > Actinopteri > Siluriformes > Clariidae > Clarias > Clarias gariepinus. The sequence continues at coordinate 14,231,680 of NC_071105.1, read as the reverse complement.
TTCGTAAACGACTCGTGTGAAGCAGTTTAAAGATTCAGTCTGTCTAAACCCCTCCTTTCCGTGAGCCTTCACGGCTGTGATTGGTCAGATGGCGCGGTAATTTATGACTGGTCTACCGCTACAGCGTGTGTCGGAAAACGAAACGCCCATGACCATAACTGAACGACGGCTCTGGAGACCCGTTAATACATCGAAAATACATAGATGGCGTCGGTTTTACTGTGTAACGACCAGCTAATTTTATATGAACTGTGGCTACAAAAAATCAAGAGGTCTTTGTGTCGGTGTTGCGTTGAAAGGCCGGTGAGCAAAAAGGACAAACACAAACATGTAGATAAAGCAAACGTGTATTATACAAAACTAAATAAAGTAAATGCAAAAGGTGCACCATAACCAAAAAAAGATATAAACAATATTTACAAACTACATATAATAAACGGTATGTGCATTGGGCGAGTGAGTGGAGAATGCCCGAAGTCCGTGTTTATCGTATGTGTGTTACAGGAGTATGGTTCAGTCTCACCGGGGTTAATAAAGTCCAAGAGGCCGATGCCGGAGGGTGAGAAGTCCGGGAAATATGCCCAGTCAAAAAAATCTTCGAAAGAAAATGATCCACAACAATCTCTCCATCTGTCGTCCAAACAAATAACGGAAGCGCTAGGCCACCATTACTACTCATGCATTTTCCCGTGGACTTACACATCGCGCGCACACAAGTGCGCATGCTCCGTGCCTGTAGGCATTCGCACTTCGCGAGTGTTACAGTTAAGTTTTTATGAATGGTGAGAATAAACAGTTAAAAAGGATTTCGTGTGCTCACGTTTTTTTATATTACAAAGTGTTTAAGCGAACCTGGCATGAATGCTCGGTCACATTAACAAGAGTGTGGTAACGTTAATTGTAAGATGGCGGGCAAGTTGTTCGTGATGTAGAACGTGGGCGGACATAATGCATATATGTCACGGAGTGACATGGATACTTAACAGAGTAAAAATAGATTTGCTAACAACTCGTTTAGGCGAATGTAAGCTGATTATTTTTTTTAATAGACAAAAACTCCATTTATCGTGCACCGTCAGCGTCACAGATAGTGCAGATAGTTTATGTTCACATCCAGCTACAGTACATGACAAACTGCATAAAAGGAAATATTTGAAAAAGCATAATATTGGCACTTGAAACACTTGGATTTCCTGCAACTTTCGCGAACTTAATTGCAGTAAGACAAAGGGTGTCCTCATAGGGTCAAAATCTACAAACTCTCAGTTTCTTCCTCTCCTCAGGTCAAAACTTGGGGTCATCTTTGATACGGTGATGTCATTAAAGTCCCATAATAACAGAGTATTTGCAGATCGTGTTACGTTCAGCTACTTAATATTTCTCGCCTCCTTCATTGACTCACTTTTAACTGGTCTACCACAAATACTCATCATAAACCTCAACTCATTCAGAACCTGAACTATATCATAACCCGAATACCCATCATGCATCACATCACCCCTACCCTTTAATGACTTCTCAGTCTCCTTTAAGCGCTTCAGAATCTTGCTCCGCCTTAACTTTCAGAGCTCATACAGCTTTACACCCTCTCACACACTCTTCGCCCTTCCTCATTAAAGCTCCTCTTTATACCCCCTGCCCGCTTGACCACCACTGACTCCAGGCTGCACTCAAATCTTTATACGTCTTTATATGCTATTATATGATAACACTGACTTCGTTTTTACCAAACATTATTTTCTTGTTTTTTTAATTGCTGTTATTTATTGCTTATTTGGATTTTGGAAGGGGACCTCAGATGACTAGAAAGAGTCTATATAAATACAATGTATTATTATTATTATTATTATTAATAATAATAATAATAATAATATTAACAAAACTACCAATTCCCTTTAATCCTGTGGTTCTTTGTGCCAAATAATCTTAAAATCTCTTAACAGGTCCAGTGTGTTGTTGATGTTTATATTTGTGTTAATTTCTACCCATTATATAATTTACAGGGGTTATTGCAGCTGTTGCCAAAATTATGTCAGCTCTCTCTCTCTCTCACACACACACACACACTTATTATAACAAAAAAAAGGGGGAAAGAAATCTGACATGGTTTGCTGATGATTAATCATGCCTAATTTTATCTTTAACGACATACTTAAATCAAGCCCAAATTAAGTATTCCCATTAAGGATGCCTATTAAATCCCTTAAACATAATTTCTCTCAAATTAATGGGCCTAATACAGCATGAAGGCATCATTCGTGGATTTAGTGGCCCATTGCTGGTTTTCTTGAGCGAAAGAATCAAGTGCATCTCAGATTTTGAGACGGATAGATGCAACCCTGAATGGGAAAGTTACTCTTAAAGCCATGTCTGCTCATCTCTATAGTTGGATTATGCATCTGTTCTAAAGGTCTGCTGAGAGAATACTTGTAAATGTATGTTATATAGAATAGCTGTTCATGATCCGGAAAGCTCACAAAAAATCCTTAGCTGGCATTTAACCATTAATGCCTTGTTCAGCATCAAATGCTATAATAATGGCGGGAAAAAGTAAGCAATGACGTATGAATAGTGTCTCCTGAGTCAAAGGAAATAAAGAAATAAAGGTGAATACGTATATTGGTTGAAATTCATAAAGAGTCACACAAAAATAAATGGAAAAGATATTAAAGGTGAAAATTAATTAATCTGTCTAATTGCTATCTGGCACGTCAGGCGACACAGACACAAAGAGCAGGCTGATACAGAGAGAGAAAATGGATCTTTAACCTCTCTAATGAGACTTGCTTTTGCTTTCCACGCGCGCTGTACACACGCATACAGACAAAATAAAATATGTTTTACGCACACATGCGGTCACATTATTATAGCAAACAGTACACGCGTGGAGGGATGTTGATTATACCAATAAGAGACGCGCACTAAGACCCAGCAGGGGAGACAATTACCCACAATTCCGCAGCGCAAAAGAGAGAAAAAACATTGGCTAAGTTGCAATCACGTGACGCTCAACGTCGAAACAAGAAGCGCATGAGTGATGCATGATACCCGATACTAGTAAACCAAGGCTTGTTCGTTTTGCAAGTCAAAATTTATTAAAATCTTTGCTCGTCTTGCAAAACACCCGCAAACTGTGTTATCTATGTGTAAACCTTAACTGTGTTGTCCAAGGTTTCACTGTACTTATGGGAGTCCTTCAAACAAGATCCTTCACACTTGGTGACACTAGTGTCCAAAAGTGGCAGCATCAAGGCTTAAACCATGTCATTAGCAGTCCAACACCTCACCACCAATAGGTAAGGATTGTTTTAAGTTCTGAAATGTTTTTTTTATTATTATTTTTTTAATCAATCTACAAATTCTGGGACATTAAAACAAAGCCTCATTTACCTTAATTTTAAAAAACCCTTCTGAAAATGTTATACTCCTAAGTAGATTTTACTATATTACTGTTTAGTGTAGAGCTGGACATTTTTAAAATACAACAAATATTACCAAAATTATTATTTCTTTAATTGTTACTGTCAAGGGTCTCACTGGAGCTGCAATGAAAAGAACTGTAAAAATTCTAAACTTAAGTGAAGCATAAAAAAAATATTAGTAGTAGTACATTAAGGCTTAGTGCATTTTGTTAGCATGAACATAACGTTAAAGGTCATCTAGACAAAGTTTATTAGAAAATATCAACGCTAAAAAATATGACGCAGAGGTTCTTTTAAAAAGGTCCCATATTTTACCATTTCTTAAACAAATTATCACAGGTCTCAAAAAGTGTTTGTGTTAATGCTCCAGCTGAAATGCACATAAATAATGCTTTTTTAAATAATGCATACCTTAAACTCCCTGTATTTCAGTCCTCTTGCATACGTGTTGCTTTTTCTCCCCTCATGCTTGTTTTTTATTTTTATACACACATTTGAGATCAATCTGAAGAGTTAAAAATGACTAAAAAGCACATCTGGCATAGCAGGCCCGCTTTAAAGCATTGTCACTTAAGATCAAAGACAAAGAAGCAGCACATCTTTGAGCACGCTTGAGCCAAGGTTTATTTACTTTAGAAGATTTTCCATTTATCCTGACAGACTCCAGGAGCAGTTGTGACAGGAGCAGCATTCATTTCTGTTAAGCTCAGAGCAGAAACGCTCACACTCACAGTGGTAGCTCAGTGCTTAGGATGTTGGACAAGTGATCATGTGGACAGAAGCGAAGATCTAAGCGTTGCAAAGCTGCCGCCGCTTCCCCCTTAAGTCCTTGACCCTCTAATTCTCAAGTCATTTTTGATGTGTCCATGAGTGTAAATGTCACAGGAGGAGATTTACTAAACAAAACTAAATGCATGGTGTGTGAATGAAACAGTCCTTTACTTACGCAGTGACATTTGAACACTTGCCAGAGAACATCTCTTCATATTTCAAAACATGGTCATTCATCTACATTAGGACCTGGAACACAGCAGTGTGCAGCTATGGCACCGGTGCCATTCAAGTGCAATTACTCACAAGAGCGTCATTCCTTCACCTGCGTCCTCAAGTCGCTCTAATGCTGCTCGCTATCAAAAGTTTATTCGCTAGTCGCCATGCAAACAAGCTATACAAAACCACAGCTTCCTGTTTATTGGGTGAAAAAAAATATCCACCACCATATTGCACTCCCATTACCATCACTCCATCCACCACTTTTGTGACTCTAATGGTTGCCATGTTTCCCTAGTGCTGTTCATTACTGGGTCTTTTTCTTTTTTATCATACATTTTTATGCAGATTTGTATATGCTTATATGCTGTATATGCACAATACATACAATTATATATATACACATACATACACACATATATAAATTTTATCGTCTAACCTACGAGTGGAAAATCTTTCATTTTTAATTAGCCCTTATGTGTCACACATACATTAAAGCACAGTGAAATTCATTGTAGCGCAGGGTCATCCATGATACAGAGCCTATGGAGCAGAAAGGCTCAACAATGCCATGGTGATGGCGCTGAGGCTTGAACCGTCAACCTTACGATCACTATAAAAAGAAAACCCTCACAGCACCTGGTATTCCCCGGCCATCTCCCATTCAAGTACTAACCAGGCCCAAGCGTGCTTGGCTTCCAAGATCAGACAAGATTGGGTGCTTTCAGACTGGTATGACTTTAACCCATATTTTACATAAAAAGCTTATTTTAAAACTTTTTTCATGTTGCCATCAGGGTGGCTTAGTGGTTAGCACTATTGCCCTACACCTTGAGAGCTGGTGGTTCATATCTGGCCTCAGTCTGTGTGCATACACCTGGCATGTTCTTTCAGTACTTTGCGGGTTTCCTCTGGGCACTCAGGTTTCCTCCCACAGTCCAAGACGTGTGTTGCAGGGTGACTGGTGTTTCCAAATTGCCCGTAGTGTATGACTGTGTGTGTGTTTGGGCACTGAGATGAGTTGGCACCTCCCCAACCAGGGTGCCCTGGGATACTCTCCAGGTCCTCCACAACCCCATAAAGGATGGGCGTGTAGACATTGGATGAACAGATGAAATACTTTTCCACTCCTATTGCTGAGTCTTTTTTTTTTTTTTCTTCTGCATGCTGTCCAAAAATCTTCTGCATTGGAAACATCACCTTTAGAGTATACGGACTATATGTATAGGCTTTTAATGAACACATTTACACAAGCGGCAAAAAAAAATTTTTAAAAAAATCGGACGACAGCTCATCTAGATCATCTGTCTGTATCATTTTCCGCTTGTTCCCTCGCTCCCTCCCAATCCAGCAATTACCCCAAGCCCAGGCTGATAACACTCTCATCCGTCTTCGGCAGCGGTGCATAAAATAACCCACTTCAAATATTGATCAGACCTTAACAAGCCGCCATACATCAGTCTCAGTCCCACACACACCCTCAAAGCCAGCTTCTCCCTGAGGTGAAGGTACAGAGCCCCGGCCTTGGCGGAGGCGAAGGAGGAAGACGGATGAAAGGAGAGAGAGCGAAGGCGCGTGGGAGTCTGTTTATCCTGTGGAGGTGAAGACAGACAGCTCAGGTTGCTCTCTCGTGAAGGAATTACGCTGCTTCGGTTTTCAGAGTGCTGGGAGACTCTCTCCTCCTTCTCCATCTCTGTCCATTTGTTTGTGTACTCCTGACTGTTCCCATTTTCTACATCTTAGTTTCACAGTGCTCGCAGCAAAGATAAAGAAGAAAAAAAAAAGAATGGACACTTCTCTAAATAAATCACGGTGAGAGGAGAGGAATTGTGCGTGGGTGTCCTGCTGCGTAATTAGCGCTCTCCCTGTCTCGGTCTTCAAGACGAAAACTCATTTCCAGGTGATTAAGCCTTCGATGATGTTGTGAAGACGTGGCCTAATTACGAGTGAAGTTTGTGTGTTTTGCTTTTAAGCACAGTCCTGCGGGAGTTAATTAGGCTAAAGGCTTAAAAGGGTTTTTCTCTTTTGAATATGTAAAAAGGAGTTCGCATATAGATCCGTGCTCCAGATTCTCAATCATATCGCATAATAACGCGATGTTCAGATACGCCATTCATTCCCTGAGAAGGGAAAAGATGAATCTGTAGCTTGTGTTACAGAAAATAAAGCACAAGAAATATAAATTATACAGTGCAGCAACCACAGTCCTTATAAAGTACACTTTATCATGAAATCATGAATTTGGTTATTTTCCTTGCCCCTAGCCCAACTTGGTCAAGGTTTCCATACCAAAGTACTGTATGGTAAATCCGAGTCAAAATAGACTAGATTCTTTTCTCCTTATTTTAGTTCTACGTTCACGTGTACCTGTCACCATTCACAGCATTTTGGCAGAGCGACTTTGTCTCTCATTATATAGCTAAACAGTTGAGGGTTGAGGGCCTTGCTCACGGGCCTAACAGTGGCAACTTGGTGGAACCTTCCATACCATAGTCCACTGCCTTAACCACTGAGCTACCCGTCCTCTACATAGTCCAGTGACGGCTAGCCTATAGCAAACAACCTTTTTTTTTTTAATTACTGACCATAGCCATTTGTTATTGTCATTTTGTCAGCTCTCATCCACCCTTTCCATCAATAGAAAAAGACCTACACAGGACCGCTGTAAATCACTCCAGCTGCTGGCTGACCGTTTTCATTTCACACTTCATGTTTTTATGTCCAATTTGTTTCTCAACCCAGCACAGACACAACTGTGTTTAAAACTTGAACAATCAGGACTGTAAATCATCTATAAAATACATAAATACAAATTATTGATTAATTCGAAATAATGGGTCATGTCGATGGTAAAAATTTTAAATAGATTTGACAATTTCGCTTTGGTACAGTATGGCACCGCAAGCGTCCGTAGTTCTGCGACAAACACCGTTGAATCAGAGGATTGTTTGGCGCTGCGATCTTAACAAGACAGCAAGACAGGCAAAAATAGCAGACTCGTTTTCCCACTGTATCCCATATGATAAGCAGCGGCCTCGATGGAAAGGTATTACTGATGTTGTGGTGCATTATATCGCTGAAGATATTGTGCCCATATACATACATAGTTGAAAAGCCTGGATTTATTCATATGCTCAAAATAATCGACCCTCGGTATGAGCTTCTAAGCCGAAAGTATTTTTCAGGAACATGAACAAACTTTCCAAGGTTTAGTAATCTGGCCAAGAAGTACCTCTTTATTCCTGCTACAAGTGCCCCATCAAAGAGGGTCTTTAGTGTGGGTTGGGGCATTGCCTATTTATTTTATAAAAAGTAATTTGGGTCTGCAGCTTGCACTTTTCCAATTTTCCACATATTGCTAGAATAACCAGAACTTGTGAAGACTGGTGAAAGTTTGCATTTTATCAATCCCCAAAATAGGTATGTATGTTGTACTGTGTTTTTTCTAAAACAAGAAGACAAAAGAAGAAAAGTAAGTTTGCACTTTGCATTTTTAGTCCAAATAAGCAGTTCATCTTGGTTTTATTGTTTTTGCTTAAATAAAATAAAATCCTGGAACCTCTAGGGTTTTCATGTCATTCGTTTAAAAAAAAATTATCATTTCGAAATTTAAAATCTTGAATTTTGTCTTAAAAAAAAAAAAATCGGAGATTCAATTTATAGGACATATCTAATACAAATAAATTCATGCAAAAAAACCTTTAAACCGCTAATCATGTACAGAGTCGTGTACGGTGCCCAAGGCGGGAGACACCCTGAATGGGGTGTTGCAGGGCACAAACGCACACTATGGGCAATTTGCAAACACCAGTTACCCTAATTTGCATGTCTTTGGGTTGTGGGAGGAAACCTGCCGGAAACCCACCAGCGAATAAGCAAACCACACACACACACAAGACTGTCAGGACTCAAACACAATAGCCCACCCATACAAAGCAATGTTTTAAATACTGATTTAGAGGAGATGCATTTTTCACTGCCACAGAATAATAAAAAAAATCAGTTTGTTGAAAGGATGCGCAAAGTGAGTAAGAGTTCTGTGATGAGCGCAGGAAAGCATATGTAGGATATACAGTAAGCCTTGCATACAAATGGTATTCCGGCAAAATTTACAACTGAAGGATTAGACAGGAAACTAATTTTGAGAAGTGCATATCTTCAGGGTGGGTGTCCATATGGAACCACTGGTAACAGCAGAAGGTGCGTCACACATGGAAAAGCGTTAGGGTAAATCTGGCAGGACCGGGTGGGTGTGGGTATTGGGGGAGGTGGGGATGAGCATGGACACAATGGCAACAATAGAAATATCCTCAAAGGGGAAATGCCTAATCAAACAACAGATGGAAACGATCCATCACTCTCCTTCACTTTCTGTCTATACAGATCTACCCAGTGGAGAATGAGGTCAGGAGCAGATTTGTTGTAAGCAGCACGAGAGGATGAATCATTTCATTATGAGACACGTCACAACCGGAGCAGAAGAGATTTTGTTCCAATATTTATGATTAACCTTATGTGTTTCAAAATAAATAAAACTGTCACTATTCCAAGTGAGTTGAAGGAGAATACGATCAAAGAACAAAGCAGATGAACCTTAATGGCCTTGTTAAAGGGCCGTACAGTTCCAGGAGCACTGTGACGGAATGAAGTGAAGCTTTAGTTTTGATCTTAAGATGAAAAGAATGCAAAGACAATGATGCTTCTGTCAGAACTGAAATTCTCTTCCCAATTTGGTCTGGCCAATTCCCGTCCACTAGCCCAGTCTGGGTTAAACGTGGTTTTCTGAGACATGAAACAAACTTTTGCATCTTTTCAAACTGCTGCACAGGGAAGTATAATAGACTGAGAAAAAGCACAAAGTGCCTCAACCTGCTTTGAGCCAATTAGCTATTAATTGCATTTTTTAAGTATATAGAAGTATAAGATGCAAGATGTCGATCAGTACATGCCATTTAGTATGAAGCTCATTCCATCTTTTGAGCATTCAACAATAACACAGTGGGAATGTACAGAAATACAAACACTGTATTTGGAATCCCATCACTTCTTGCTTGGCTTCTTAATACTAGAATTAATAGTCATCATGAACAAAGATTTCTTTTAGTAATCTCATGAAATATCTGTCAAGCTTTTTAATCTTTAAATCAATAGGTTTCGATCACATGATCCGAGTGAGGGTTAACAATAATAGAATTACAGTAACTATATTTACATGAACAATATTCTTTATTCTGATTGAAATCATTCTGATTAAAGGTTTCAGCTTAGCTGTTTACATGGATGCTGATCTGATACAGGTATTGTTTACTCACTCAAAGCATTTAATTTAAATGTGATTTTTTTTTTACATAAAGGCAAATTGGTTCTGCCTGTTGGGAAATCTTATTATGATAAAGAAGAGTTTTGACTTTCCATCTTTTCCAACAAATCTTGCCTTCTACTGTATGATGATTAGTTGCAGGAATTCAGTCTCATCTATGATTGGTTGGATCCTTTACTATTGTAGGTATTTTTTTTTGTTTATATTTTTATTCCAGTGTTTTATTTTCATAGTTTTTATTGGTGTACAATATGTAAATTTAAAGGTCCTTTACATCTATAGTTTATTTACATATTTCTTATATTTCTAACTTGTCTCTTATTTTCACACTGAAACTTTCCTTTTGAATCTTGAGGTCACCAGCAGTCATATAAGCATTTCACTTTATATCACACTGTGTATGATAAAATTTGAAATGGCGAGCCAATAAGTCCCTCTCGGTCAGAGCACAGTGGATAAAAGTAAAGACTACTGGGACAGAGTTGGTCCTTTTGCAGGCTGCCAGCCACAGACAGAAGCAAAAAATTTTTCCCGGAAACTTCCCAAATCACCTAAATGTACCCCTCACCTGGGGCAAACATGCAGCAAAAGGGAAGCAATCAGATCAAGTATTTACATGGTAATTATTTACCTGTTAAATGGTTTATCAAAGCTTTACAGTACACTCCCCTCTCATTTCTATTGCAAATTCATTTGGATCAGGCTGGATCGGGTCAGGTTGAGATGGTTACATAAGCAGCATCTTATTCACGCTTTCACAAAATCACCATCAGAACATCACTAAAGCTTGTTTTATTAAGTTTACCTCAGATCATATCATGTGATCTTATATGACAAGTTTGCTAACGAGCTACCGACTACAGCAAAGGCACTGAAATGAACATGAAACAGCATTTCTCACACATACAGTACACAAAAATCTAACTCATTTTTCTCAAACAGCTTTCCGTACATAAGAATATCTTGGATGTTGTTCTTGATCTACAAGGTTTCTCACTTTACTTTAGAAATAACGCTAAGTGTTCCAGATGAAGTGGCTTCCATTAACAGTCTATAACAAATGACATACTGATTGAATGTTCAGCACAGCCTGACTGGTAAAACACACTGGCTGGACAAACTACAATCCAGGTTTAAATTATGTCTATAACATACTTTGACATCTCGACTTTTAAAAAGCTAAAGAATTCTTTAGTTTTTGTCTTTAGCTCTGCGCACTGGAGGCTGATTAGAGGGCGAGACAAACACCAACAAAGTCAGGACAGTCTGAGAAATGTTTTCATTAACATGTCTGATGATTCAGGGCTTCAAAAACAAAGAAGTGACAAACAGAATGCAGTAATTTTCTTTAATCAAAGATTTATCATCAGATGATCTCCGTATAATCTAATGCTGAGAATGTCTTCGCAGTCCGTAATAAAGTTCAGCGAAGATGTTATTGGGATCTCAATCAGTGTCAGTATTGCTGTAACTAAAACCTTCTTTCAGGTTTTACGCCAGATGCCTTTCCTAACACAACCCTCCCATTTTACTCGGACTTGGGCTGACGCTGCATGCAGTGGCTGGGTAGTGTGCGGGCTGGCAACCCACCAACAATGGGGCTTGACCCTGGATCTTCAGATCCCAAATTAACAACCAAGAGCCTTAGCCATACAGTCTAAAACTGGTTTTAAGAACTTCCCTAAACTTTCCTTAAAAAAAAAAAAAATAAAATAAAAACTTAACTTAAAGGTTACTAGATGATGGGGCCGACGGAAAGAAGTGCAATGTGAAGGGAACAGGGTCACGGATTTTCTCTAGTCTAGTGGCCAAGGTACTGACTGACTCGCCCGCAGAGGACTAGCGCGTACAGTATGTGAGTGTAACAATAGATAAGCTCTGTGAGAAATGGAGTAGAGAGACTGCAGTGCTTTAAATGCACTGAGCAGCAGCTTGTAGCGAAGAGATCTGCAGTCAGTGTAATTTATTTATGGATTTACTAGAGATGCCAATAAAGTGTGAGGTTATGAAAGTATGATCCAAAGCTTTAGAATCTTTCAAAAGGAGATAAAGATGGAGCAGAGGTAACAGAGTGGGCTTTTTCATAAATGGCACAGTATTGGGATTAAAAGACAAGATGGAGTCAAAGACTATTCAAAAATTGGCAACGCCACAAGCAAACGTGATATCCTTTGTTTTAGGCTTTTGTACTTTTTTTTTTCTCTCACTCAGTGAACAGAACCTATTTAAGATGGTTTTGCTAAGCTAGCTAGTTTAAGTACACACAACTTGGATGCCCTTCCTGACGCAGCCCTCCAATTTTTTCCAGGCTTGGGACCGGCACTGCATTCAGAGACTGGGATTTGAGCATTGGGTGGGAATCAAACCAGGGCCTTCCTCGTGGCAGGGTAAAAACCTAACCGTGAGCCACCAATGCCCTATGCTGACTTATTATCCTGACTTGTTGGTGTCAGATTTAAATTTAAATTAGTGGTAGTACTTCTTTAACAAAAAAACAGGGCACTGGTGGCTCAGTGTTAGGTGTTTCGCTTGCCATGAGACATGCCCGGGTTCGATTCCCAGCCAGTCCCCAAACCCCAGCCACTGGCTTAGTCCCAAGCCCGGATAAAAGGGAAAGGTTGCATCAGGAAGCTTGTACGGTATGTGCGGAGCGAATGGTCCGCTGTGGTGACCCCTTGCCAGGAGCAGCCAAAAGACCAACAACAACTACTTCATCTGAAACCAAACTGGTATTACCAAGTTGCAAGTGTTTGGATTTGCATCATCATTACCCATGATGTTTGGCTTTTCTCTGGATTCTTAAATTTTTCCTCCACTTTGTAAAGCATACAGCTAGCCAGACTGTCCATGTTAAATTGTTAGCAAATGTGTAAATAAGTGTGTGCATGTTGCGCTGGTGCTCCATCATGGTTAAAATCCCCCCTTACGAACACTATTCCTGAAATAGGTAGATCAAGATCAGAACATACACACACACACAAATGTTTGGTATATACATTTGTGACCTTTCCCCATTTGCTGTTTAACAGTACTATAGTGAGGCTTCTACGACACCAAGTGTCCCTTGTTCTTAAAAGTGTGTATGTGTGCGTGTGCGCGCGCGCGCGTGTGTGTGTGTGTGTGTGTGTGTGTGTGTGTAAGAAAGAGAGTCATGGACTAACGACTCTTTATTTAATGAAATGCATGCAGATTCATCACTACTCTGTCAGAGATGCGGGGGGAGGTTAAAGGTCAGAAAGGAGGCGGGTTCCTCGCTCCAACACAGCCCTGCCATGCTCAACATAGAGACTAGCAGCTCACATTCTCCTCGACCGAAGACTAAAATTTATCACACGTAACAGCCCAGCTGCCACTATAATGCACGTTTTTTCAGCCAGGCCTCCCACATTCAGCTCGCTGAGATATGAGCTGAGACTATTTTACAAGCACAGTATATATATATATATATATATATTTAAAAAAAAACAATAGACTGAGTGACTGTCTATGCTTATGCATTTATAAAAGAGGATAAGTGTGATCTATTTAGTCTCTGCCAGAAAACCCCTCCCCTAAGACAGGAGAATGCTTTCCAAAAGCAGCACACTGTGACAGCACTTGGTGTTTTCATGAGCTTTTAATGAGCATGGCTGGTTCCTGTTGATAGAAATTTCTCAAAATGACACTGAAGGGAAGAATAGCAAGCAAGGAAGCTATAAAGGGGTTACGAACAAGAGGAAGGATTCTGGTTACATCTGGTCTAGACCCAGTCTCTGTCTCAGCACTTTATCCACAACCTCACTCCATCTGAGGTTGAAAACTGATTGGCTAGTTGGACTTTCATGCATACTGTATACACTTGCAAGCTCTGGTTTACAAGACAAAATGCTTTAGAGCACAACCTGATGTTTAAAGCCTGTATTCAAATCTCTAAAGTGATAGGTGAGCATTTTGCCCTGAGCTTTGCCATTAATGATTCGTTCTAAACTCGGACATACATGCACACATACATACATACAGTACACACACACAAGCAGGTCCACCTCTGAATGAGAAAAAAGAAATGATGGTTTTGCAGGGGCCTGATCAAAGTCCGGACATAAAGCCAAATTGAAATTAGTTTGACGATATCAGTCATTCAAGTGTGACAAATATGCAAAAAAAGATTTTCAATACTTCTTTTGCAGCTCTGTATATAAACATATTGGGAATTTCACAAGAAAAACAATGGTGCGCTTGGTTTTAACGTAAATTTATTCTTTCATGAGTTATTTACAAGTTTCTCTTCGTTGTCACAGAGGTTAACAAGTGAGGAGCGGATAGGAATTGTGTTGATGTCTGGTGAACGCAGTAACCGAGTCATTGCGGCAGATTTCAATGCAAGACACCCTACGAGACCACCCATCTCCCATGCTACAGTTAGCAAACCCTCCAAGACTGTTGGAACAAAAAAAATGATAGTATGGTGTGGTATATGGGAAACAAAGATAGTGGGGCCATTCTTCATCAATGAAAAACTCAAGGCCACTGGATATGCGAAATTGCTACATTATGATGCGTTTCCATCTTTATTAACTGAAGCCGGTACGTTCCCTGAGTCTTTCCAGCAAGATGGTGCACCACCACATTATGGGTGTCAGGTCCGAGCATTCCTAGATGAACTGTTTCCTGGAAAGTGGATTGGTCGTCGTGGACCAGTTGAATGGCCCCCGAGGTCTCCCGATCTGACCCCCTTAGACTTTTATCTTTAGGGTCATCTAAAGGCAAATGTCTCTGCTGTGAAGATACGGGATGTGCAGCACCTACGGATACTGAAAGCCTGTGCTAGCATTTCTCCTGCGGTGTTGCTTCACAGTATGTTAAGAGTGGGAGAAGAGGGTTGCATTGACAATCCAACACAATGGGCAGTACATTAAACACATTTTATAAGTGGTCAGAAACTTGTAAATAACTCATGAAAGAATAAAGATATGTTAAAACCAAGCACGCCATTGTTTTTTTTTTGTAAAATTCCCAATAAGTTTGATGTGTCACATGACCCTCTTCATATTGAAAAAACAAAAGTAGAATCCAAAATGGCCGACTTCAAAATGGCCACCATGGTCACCACCCATCTTGAACAGTTTTTCCCCTCACATATACTAATGTGCCACAAACAGGAAGTTAATATCACCAACCATTCCCATTTTATTAAGGTGTATCCATATAAATGGCCCACCCTGTATACTGTATATATATATATATATATATATATATATATATATATATATATATATATATATATATAGTTGTGGCCAAAAGTTTTGAGAATTACATAAATATTGGAAATTGGAAAAGTTGCTGCTTATTGCTATAATAGCAATTTGCATATACTCCAGAATGTTATGAAGAGTGATCAGATGAATTGCAAAGTCCTTCTTTGCCATGAAAATTAACTTAATCCCAAAAAAACCTTTTCACTGCATTTCATTGCTGTCATTAAAGGACCTGCTGAGATCATTTCAGTAATCGTCTTGTTAACTCAGGTGAGAATGTTGATGAGTACAAGGCTGGAGATCATTATGTCAGGCTGATTGGGTTAAAATGGCAGACTTGACATATTAAAAGGAGGGTGATGCTTAAAATCATTGTTCTTCCATTGTTAACCATGGTGACCTGCAAAAAAACGCATGCAGCCATCATTGCGTTGCCTAAAAATGGCTTCACAGGCAAGGATATTGTGGCTAATAAGATTGCACCTAAATCAACAATTTATAGGATCATCAAGAACTTCAAGAAAAGAGGTTCAATTCTTGTTATGAAGGCTTCAGGGCGTCCAAGAAAGTCCAGCAAGTGCCAGGCTCGTCTCCTAAAGAGGATTCAGCTGCAGGATCGGAGTGCCACCAGTGCAGAGCTTGCTCAGGAATGGCAGCAGGCAGGTGTGAGCGCATCTGCACGCACCGTGAGGCGAAGACTTTTGGAAGATGGCCTGGTGTCAAGAAGGGCAGCAAAGAAGCCACTTCTCTCCAAAAAAAACATCAGGGACAGATCGATCTTCTGCAGAAAGTATGGTGAATGGACTGCTGAGGACTGGGGTAAAGTCATATTCTCCAATAAAGCCTCTTTCCGATTGTTTGGGGCATCTGGAAAAGGCTTGTCTGGAAAAGAAAAGGTGAGCGCTACCCTCAGTGCTGTGTCATGCCAACAGTAAAGCATCCCGAGACCATTCATGTGTAGGGTTGCTTCTCATCCAAGGGAGTGGGCTCACTCACAATTTTGCCCAAAAACACAGCCATGAATAAAGAATGGTACCAAAACACCCTCCAACAGCAACTTCTTCCAACAATCCAACAACAGTTTGGTGAAGAACAATGCATTTTCCAGCACGATGGAGCATCGTGCCATAAGGCAAAAGTAATAACTAAGTGGCTCGGGGACTAAAACGTTGAAATTTTAGGTCCATGGCCTGGAAACTCCCCAGATCTCAATCCCAATGAGAACTTGTGGTCAATCCTCAAGAGGCGAGTGGACAAACAAAAACCCACTAATTCTGACAAACTCCAAGAAGTGTGTATAAAAGAATGGGTTGCTATCAGTCAGGATTTGGCCCAGAAGTTGATTGAGAGCATTCCCAGTTAAATTGCAGAGGTCCTGAAAAAGAAGAGCCAACACTGCAAATACTGACTCTTTGCATAAATGTCATGTAATTGTTGATAAAAACCTTTGAAACGTATGAAGTGCTTGTAATTATATTTCAGTACATCACAGAAACAACTGAAACAAAGATCTTAAAGCAGTTTAGCAGCAAACTTTGTGAAAACTAATATTTGTGTCATTCTCAAAACTTTTGGCCACGACTGTACACTTATGTATGTACATACATATACACATACATACATACATTCACACACACACACTGTATATCTGTATGTGTGTGTATATATATATATATATATATATATATATACAGTCATGTGAAAAAATTAGGACACCCTTTGAAAGCATGTGGTTTTTTGTAACATTTTTAATAAATGGTT
Source organism: Clarias gariepinus (assembly GCF_024256425.1). NCBI lineage: Eukaryota > Metazoa > Chordata > Actinopteri > Siluriformes > Clariidae > Clarias > Clarias gariepinus. Next base: position 14,214,953 of record NC_071105.1, on the reverse strand, counting down.
ATTTCATCTCCGTTTCAACAATACAGATAGATTAAAGTAATCCAACTAAACAAAGAAAACTGAAGAAAAGTCTTTTCAAGATCTTCTGTAAATGTCATTCTACAAAAATGCCTATTCTAACTGAGGAAAAAGATAGGACACCCTTGCCCCTAATAGCGAGTGTTACCTCCTTTGGCTGAAATAACTGCAGTGAGACGGTTCTTGTAGCCATCTACCAGTCTTCGACATCGGTCTGAGGAAATTTTACCCCACTCCTCAATGCAGAACTTTTTCAGCTGTGAGATGTTTGAGGGGTTTCTTGCGCGTGCAGCCCTTTTCAAGTCACCCCACAGCATCTCAATGGGATTCAAATCTGGACTTTGACTTGGCCATTCCAGGACTCTCCATTTCTTCTTTTTCAGCCAATCTTTGGTTGATTTACTAGTATGTTTTGGGTCATTGTCATGTTGCATGGTCCAGTTCCGCTTCAGCTTTAATTTTCTAACTGATGGTCTCACATGTTCTTCAAGCACCTTCTGATACACAGTAGAATTCATCGTGGATTCTATGATGGTGAGCTGACCAGGTCCTGCTGCAGCAAAGCAGCCCCAAACCATGACACTTCCACCTCCATGCTTCACAGTTGGTATGAGGTTCTTTTCTTGGAATGCTGTGTTTGGTTTACGCCAAACATGTCCTCTGCTGTTGTGTCCAAATAATTCAATTTTGGACTCATCTGTCCAAAGAACATTATTCCAGAAGTCCTGGTCTTTGTCAACTTTATCTCTGGCAAATGTCAGTCTGGCCTCGATGTTTCTCTTGGAAAGCAAAGGTTTCCTCCTTGCACACCTCCCATGCAAGTTAAACTTGTACAGTCTCTTTCTGATTGTAGAGGCATGTACTTCTACATCAACAGTAGTCAGAGCCTGCTGTAGTTCTCGAGATGACACTTTAGGGTTTTTGGAGACCTCTTTTAGCATCTTGCGGTCTGCTCTTGGGGTGAACTTGCTGGGGCGACCAGTCCTGGGCATGTTGGCAGTTGTTTTGAAAGCCCTCCACTTGTAGACTATCTTCCGGACAGTGGAATGGCTGATTTCAAAATCTTTTGAGATCTTTTTAAATCCCTTCCCAGACTCATAGGCTGCTACAATCTTTTTTCTGAAGTCCTCTGACAGCTCTTTTGTTCTCACCATGGTGCTCACTCTCACTTCAACAGTCAGGAGCACACCAAACTAAATGTCTGAGGTTTAAATAGGGCAAGCCTCATTCAACATGCAGAGTAACGATCTACTAATTATGTGCACCTGGTGTGATATACCTGTGTGAGATCTGAGCCAATTTAAGAGGGAATACATGTGAGGGTGTCCTATCTTTTTCCTCAGTTAGAATAGGCATTTTTGTAGAATGACATTTACAGAAGATCTTGAAAAGACTTTTCTTCAGTTTTCTTTGTTTAGTTGGATTACTTTAATCTCTCTGTATTGTTGAAACGGAGATGAAATAACCATTTATTAAAAATGTTACAAAAAACCACATGCTTTCAAAGGGTGTCCTAATTTTTTCACATGACTGTATATATACATACACACACACATTTATATATATATATATATATATATATATATATATATACACACATTATATATATATATATATATATATCATATATATATATATATATATATATATATATATATATATATATATATATATGAACATGAGTAAAATATTAATTTTCAATGGTGAAAAAATCTTAGCACTAATATAATATTCAAGGAGACACTGTTGCATGTTTAAAGACACACTACTTGGCAAGGTCTTTGACCTAAGTCTGGGTGAAATTGTCAGTGCAACAAAGTCACACATATTTAACCTTGACTTGATTCCTCCCTGTCTTGCTCTACCATGCTTGACCTCAATTCAGTCCTTTCCTGTTTTTATGATCCTGCATCACATTTTAATGTCTTCCCCTGCCATGCCCTTAGCTCAACCTCCCATGATCTATTCGTGAGCCGTCCCTTCCATAAAGCTTGATGGGGCAATTTAGCTTCATCCCTTATTACCGATTATGATGTGATTGAAAACAGCGTATACTTCTTGATCGCGCTCATAAAACAAAAATCTGTTCGTCACACAGACCAGGTTAATAGCGTTTGAGCGCTTACGGCCCGCCGACTTCAAATGACTTGCCCTAACGCCGGCGATAAACATCACAGACAACGAGCAGAACGGCGCAGGACACTCACTCGAGATTATCGACGTCCTCGAGGTTTGATTTAGCGAGACAAACAAGACAGGTGACTGAAGGATGAGAAATGTAGCATGAAGGGCAGAGGAGGTTCTGAAAAGATTTAAACAGAGAAAAAACAACTCCTGAGACGATGCCTAGGCGCAGGAGAACGCTGAAAGAACTCCAGAGAGGAAAAATGCAAGCGTAAACACATCTTCACCAAACAACTTGGCACCAAACAAACCAAACTGATCAAAAAAAGTTAATCTGGGAGTTTCTTGCTTATTTCATCATTTCTCCCAGCTGCAGATCTGTACAGCAGAGGATTACCTTGCAGTGAAGCCTCGAGAAGAAAATAAGTTACGAAACAAAAGCAGTAATTAATGAGATGCAAGACATCCCCAGAAACTAAATTAGACTTTACCTTTCTCACTGGTGTTTAAATTCCAGGTTTGTGTTCATCCATTCTACAAGAAAGGACGGCACACTGTCTTTTCTAATCGGAAAGCATATTTTATTCCGAATCCTACCTCAATAACAAAAAGCAAACAGGAAAGGTTCAGGCACAAAATATTTTAATACCCTGCTCGAAGATTGAAAAAGATTTCCCTGGCAAATCATTTCTCTCGAGGACAATGCAACACCAATAAGCGCTGCATGTATGCGCGGTGAGTCCAAGCTAGTTTTACAAGAGACCACACAACTGGCCTGCCACTCAAACATCCAGGAGAACATCGGCTCTAAACTCGATGTTTCGAGATCCCTGGAGAGGAGTCACGCCGAAGCCGAGGGAATAAATAAATGAACATCTTAAGCAGGCTTCACATCACTCGGGTATTCATTTCACCCTTTCAGAGCCATTATAAGCTTTCATCACTCTTTCAGGAATTTTTGAGTTTGTTGAATTTAACATGGCCTTTGTGTGAGTGATGATAACCTGTCACCGTCATTCCAACCATGTCCTCTGATGGGGCCTTAAATGTCATTCTTTGCATCTTAAATGCAGTCAAACATTTTTTATTAACTAAATATTACAAACTGCATGTCATTTTCTTTTGAAAAATTTGAATTAACTCAGTATTACCCTTCCTGTTTTCAGTTCATCTCAGAGCTGTACTGTACACACCAGGTACAAACTTCATGCCGAATAAGTCTCATTTCGTCGTCTGTCAGCGTCCTGTAGAGGAGTCTGATGTCTTTCTCCAGTATTCTTTCCCGGATCTGGCAAATCCTCCTGTCCCAATTAGTGCTCACCCAGTGCATTTTACAGTAAATCCCGCTAGCCTCGAGTACTTCAAATCTTCCAGGCAAAAGCTTCTATCAGCCTTGCCAACCCTTACCATGTTCTAACTCAAGATTAGACAAGACTTCACTAATTCTTGTTCCCAATTAGGGAGCGTGATGTTTCCTGCTGTCTAGTTTAAAAAAAATAAAAATAAGAAAGAAAAAAAATTTTTTTTTGCTTAATAAATTACAGCCATGAGGCAGCGTGTTAAAAGGGCTAGAACAGCGACTGAGGCAGTCATAGCAATCTGTACACTTACACATCATAAACCACATCAAAAGCTTTACTGAGCAAATACAGAGCCGGCAAAGTGTTCCAGGGTCTTAAACAGAAGACTTGAGAAAAACAGCACAGCCAAGTAGATCAGTAAAACTATACTTCCGTAAAACTAAAACTTCGGCAAAGCAGCTCAGTTTATGTGGCCAAAAGTTTTAAGACGAACGTAAAATTTGTTGCTTTAACAATGTCAAGACTATAAGAATATATATATAATTTCTTTGCAGTGAAATTGACAGACAACAATCAATATTTTTTCAAAAAAAACGTCTGCTGTACTCCAGTGTCACTCGCTCAACCCGTGCATGCTTGATTACTTCCTGAAGGTCATTAAAGATCATAGAAGTGCAAAGTTCTATAAAATTAACTACATGAACCTAATAACACTCATCAACAGTAGCACATTTACATCAACATTATTTCTTTCATTTAAATAATTCTGATTAGAGAATCCTTCTTAACTGTTTACATAAATGTTGATCTGTTGAAGCATTTCATCAAAATGTAACTTCCTTAACACGCATAAAGTGGCACTGCCCGCGGTGAAGTGTTTAATCACATGGAAAATAAGAAAAGGGTTTTTTTTTTATCCAGATGTTGAAGTTAGGTTAGACTTCCCATCTTTTATGATAAATCCTGCTTTTAAAATGATTATGGTTACAAGGATTCAATATTATCTATGATGGGTTAGATACTTTATTCTGTATGAAACAACCAGCCAGTCAGTGCTCATTATTCAGCCAGAGACCCAGTGCATGAAAGTAAAGACTGTTGGAAGAGAGTTGTGTCCATGTAAAACACACCTAATGTTTAAAGATGAATGTTTCAAACATTAAATAGTCGCGTCTTATCTAATATTATTCAGAGCCTATGGGTAAATCCCGCTTTTTACATTTTACAGTAAATCCCGCTAGCCTCGAGTACTTTAAATCTTCCAGGCAAAAACTTCTATTAGCCTTGCCAACCCTTACCATGTTCTAACTCAAGATTAGCCAAAAGCGGGATTTACTGTAAAATGCACAGTAAGTAGTAACAATTTATTTTCTTAGTTATGACTATATTCTAATAATTTATTTGGTTATTGAAATAACCATTCAGGCTTGTTTTTTTTTGTTTGTTTTGTTTATCTTATTTATACTTATTCATAAATGGTTCAGCATTAAGGAATAACTTTAGAATCAGTCATGCTGCTTGTTTGACCAGGATTTTTTTATGGAAAATGTTTTGTAACGCAACATTCACAAAATCTATCAAAGTATCAAAGAGTTTACATTGTAGTGCAATAGGACGTCTAAAACCATTTAACAGCAGTGATACTATACTACCCAAAAGGATCGATGTTAAAAATAATGAAGCCTTGAAGCATCAGAAATCACTAGGAAAGCCGAGCTCATGGTTACTCATCCCCAGGATTTCAGTCACACTTCATACCAAGCCACGCTGTTGAAAGCAAGAGTTTCCAGAGGAAAAGATTAAGTGACATCGTCCCCATCGACTACCCAGAGGGACTCGGATAAATGACCAGACACCACTCTCAAGCCGCAAGAAGTCACAATGCAGATTCTCCTGTCGCCTTGAGCAAAAGAGGTGAAAGATAGTGTTTTCACTTCGAGGTAGGTCTGAAAACTATCGACCTACTGGGATACATCATAAGAGCTGCTTTCACAGAAATCAAGTCCTGACAGCATGTGATCTGAATCCCTTTTTCACGCTTTTTTTTTCTTTGTGGACTCACTTCTTTAAACTGTTTTAAGAAACTTAGTTGCACAAAACTGTGATTTTGAAGAAGTCGACGATGCATTAAAAAAAAAAAACACTCTTTCCTCCTGTTAGTTGAAAAAAGGAAGATCCAATGAAAAATATTGATTTCTCTGTTGTGAGCCTGAAGGTTTAAGAGACAGGCACTCCGGATACAACAATCCAATCCTGACAGTGGGAAGAAAGAGCCTTCATGGCAACAGACTCTCTCTCCCAGCGTTGTTTTACGAGCGCAGGCACCATGCACCATCGTTAGCAGACGGGACTGTCATCATTCAGCAGCGAGCTGCCAGAAATAAAAGTCCCTTTCTTCGTTTTTACGACTTGCGAACGAGTGCAAATCGTTTGTCAGCTTCTCATTGTGCATTGCAGCTGGTGTTCAGGGCAGTTCAAATTCCTCATCACAGCTGGTTTAATGGGGAAGAGAAAGGTCACATACACTAGTTATAAAACGACCACGCAAATAACTCTAAGGGTTTCATAGAAAGCCTGCCACTTTAACGCACAGCCGGATTTTCTCACTAATCTGTCAAATATAGCCTTGCATTTAATTACTGCATAGGGCAAATCAGCGGCGGGCTAAAAAGGTCAATCCTGGCCTGCGTATGGCCGACGGGAAAACAATCTGTACTATAGTGCTTAAAAGTTAAAGCATTCCAAGTCAGGTTAAAATGATAAACAAGAAGGGGTTATGGGGTTGCATTTAAAGGTTCTATTCTGACTGTAAAACTTTTGAAAGCTGATGACGCCAAGTTGAAGCTAGGTTTGTCATATACGTATAAATTACTGCAATGGGAATGTTTTTTTTTTTTTGCATATTTTAGCTTGTTAGGAAGTTCGGGTCAAAGTGCAGGGCCAGCCTAGGGTTAAGGGTCATGCTCTAGGGCCCAACAGCAGCCCACAAAGCTGGGGCTTGAACTGCCGACCTTCTGATCAGTAACCTGAAGTCTTAACACAATGAGCTAACTTCGCCTCATTAGGCTTTTGTCCGTTTCATTATGGCATGCACTGTAACTATCCAACAACTTAATCAAAGTATAGTATTTACTGTAAGAGGGGAAAAAAATGCTTTTACAAGCTCTGACATCTTCAGGCAGATTGGCCTCCATATTTTTTTCTTTTACATTTCAATCCAATATAATTCTTGCAGTAAGCCTAAGCAAGGTCCATATACTGGTCATATATAGACATGAGACTTGGATCAAAAAGTCTGACTAAATAAAAACTTTTGAGCTTCTGAGCTTCTTCACTAACCTTTTCCAGCTTCACTGCCTAGTTTTGCTTTTTATGTTTCTGACAAATCTCCCATGTGGCTAGACGTTACAGGACTGTTCCTCATTGTCCTGCTGCTTTTGGGCAATTAATACAGGACTGCATCCTACTTGTAGTTGGATCCAGACCAAGACATTAAAGCTGACATATTGTGACCCTTTAAAAACAAGTCTTAGAGATCTCCAAAATGTTTTGTGTATGTCCCAGCTGAAATACAACTCGGATCCTGCATTTCCTTTTCATTTACTCATACCTTAGTGTCTGTAACCTTAAATTAGCCGCCCCTTCCCTGAAATCCCCCTTCCTTTATGGTGGCAGGGTGGCTTAGTGGTCATCACTGTCCAGGGTCTGGGTTTGATTCTGTGTGTATGGAGTGTGCATGTTCTTCCCTAAGCTGGGTGGGTTTTCTTTAGGTTCTCTGGTTTTCTCCCACAATCAAAAGACATGTAGATTAGGCTAATCGTATTGTTCCCAAAATCGCCCATAGTGTGTGAATGTGCGTGTAAATGATGACCGGATGTCCAACCACGGTTGTACAAAATGGGAATAAATACAATCACTGGTCACCACTGGCCTTCGCGGTACCTGATTGGACTACAGGGGTTTCTACATGGATGGATGGGAAAATTTAAATTTTATAGGAGTTCACTGTGAAACATGTGGCATGGTAGCTTAGTGGTTAGCACTGTGCCCTTGCACCTCCAGGGTCCAAATTCGGTCCATGTTCTCCCTGTTCATGGTGGATTTCCTTCTGGTTCTCCAACAGTACAAACCACCAACACTCCAAAGACATGCAGAATAGCCTTACCAGCATTCCTAAATTGCCCATAATGTGCAAATGAGTGCATGTGTGTGTGTGTGCCCAGTGATGGATTGGCACCCGTCCAGGGTGTACCCCATCTCGTGCCCTGCAGACATGCAGATTAGACTAACTGGCGCTCCCAAATTGCCTATAGTGTGTGTGTGTGTGTGTGTGTGTGTGTGCGCGCTGCGCGATTGATTACCACTCCTTCCAGAATGTACTGTCTCCTGGCATAGGCTTCTTCAGTATATATGTATAAAGCGGTATAAAGTAAGTGTAAGAACGTTATGAATCAGTACAACAACCTCTTATATCCAGACACAACAGATCTGTTGCTACTGTGAAATCCTGTGAAATCTGCTTTAAAGGTTTCACACTGCTTCTCTGGGATGTTATCAGTAACCCAGAAAATTACTATTCTCAAGATTTATCCTGCTTCAGCATGCAATACAAGCCATCATTAGCAATATTACCCTAAACGTATGCCTAAATTAAATAAACAAGCTCAACAGAAAAAAAACTTTTGTTATTTATATTTAATACTTATAGCTTCAGGATCTGAAGTTGAGTCACAAAGAGTCAGAATAGATCCACGCGATATTTTCGAAAATTCTTTTCGGAATCATGGCTCTTTGAGAAAGCTGTCTGATGTGAAATGTTTAACACACGTACGACCTTTCTGATGGCTGTCAGAACATTTTCACTGTAAACAAGTGATGCGTACGTTCTGCTGCTTCACTCAGAAACAACTGGCTAAAATGAAGACTCCTGGGTGAAGCTGAGCCTAGAGCCAGTGGTGGGTCTTATCACTTTATTTCCCCTTAGAAATATTGTAAATGTCATGGTTAAAAGATGAATATGAAGAATGGGAATGTCAGAAAAGATATGCAAATTTGAAGCAGAGAATTGGAGGGAATGGGTTTTTATGTACACACTACAAAATATACATACACAAACATTATATACATATATATATATATATATATATATATATATATATATACCACACACACACACACACACACACACACACACACACACACACACAGACCTAAAGGATTATTAGGAAAACCTGTTCAATTTCCCATTAATGCGAATATCTAATCAACCCATCACATGAAAGTTTCTTTAATGCATTTAGGGGTGTGGTCCTGGTCAAGACAATCTCCTAAACTCCAAACTGAATGTCAGAATGGGAAAGAAAGGTGATTTAAGCAATTTTGAGCGTGGCATGGTTGTTGGTGCCAGACAGGTGGTCTGAGTATTTCACAATCTGCTCAGTTACTGGGATTTTCACGCACAACCATTTCTAGGGTTTACAAAGAATGGTGTGAAAAGAGAAAAACATCCAGTATGCAAATGGTGGAGTCAGAATTTGGCGAAACCAGAATGAGAACATGGATCCATCATGCCTTGTTACCACTGTGTAGGCTGGTGGTGGTGTAATGGTGTGGGGGATGTTTTCTTGGCACACTTTAGTGCCAATTGAGCATTGTTTAAATTCCACAAGCTACCTGAGCATTGTTTCTGACCATGTCCATCCCTTTATGACCACCATATACCCATTCTCTAATGGCTACTTCCAGTAGGATTATGCACCATGTCACAAAGCTCGAATCATTTCAAATTGGTTTCTTGAACATGAGCACCTTGTTGAATCAATGGCATGTAGAATTAAGGCAGTTCTGAAGGGGTCAAACACCGTATTAGTATGGTGTTCCTAATAATCCTTTAGGTGAGTGTGTATAGATGTATATACACACACAAATATATACACATATATACACATACACACTGTATATATATATATGTATATATATATATATATATATATATATATATATATATATGTTTTATTAAATATTATATACTGTATACATAAAAACACAATATAAACACACACGGCTGAGTCAGGAAGGCAGTCTCTGTGGACCTTAAATTGCTGACGAAACCCTCTTTTGCAGCATATGTGTGTGGTAATATATATTCATGCGTGATTAAGAGGCAGGGGATTAATCACTGCAGAGATTATTCATGAGACACTTCAAGTATAGAGCACTTTAACTTGTTCTCTGCAACAGACTCAGGCTAACAACAGAATAATATGCGAAAAGTCAAACACAACGGTTGACATTTATTTCCATATTTTCCCTTTAAGAGAATTTAAGAATGAATATAAAGGTTGTTGAAAAATACAGCACTGCTGTAAATGTTTTATCCCAGGCCTGAATAAAAGGTTTGTATCTTGACAGCAGCATGATGAGTCAATCGAAGAAAAAAACATTCTGGTATGAAGTGCAGCACAGCTGCCAACCCTGAGCAATCCCCATGGCCAAGCTCTTAATTATGAGAAAAAAGAAGAGTCCAAAGCTCCGACCACAGCTTTACCCAGCATTACCAATTCCATCAAGTGATATTAGCACTGTGTGTCACAAAGCACTGATTAAAAAAACTCATCAAGTGCGAGCTGAGAATTCACATGGGAAATGAATCACAATATGCCTCCTGAACTGCTTCAGAAAAATTCGAGTCAGAGGGTGGATACATTTATTTTTCACGTTTTGGTTGGCCAAACCGATGAGGCTAGAAAGCAGCAATTAAAATAATTTAATAGCGAATGGAACATTAGCTAGCTAGTGCGCAATTATAAGATTGTTCTATGTTATTATGCAGAACATTATATTTGTGCACCCCAGCAATATTTATATTTATATATTTAGCATATGGATACAGATATTGTCCTAGGAGGAGAGTTATAGTGCATAACTGAACGCTTTGTACTGAACTTGAACTAAACTGAATTTGGCTTGGTTCGTCACTTTCCCTTATATCTGTGTTTTTCTGAAAATATTGTATTCAATTTAATACAATTTTATTTGCATAGCACTTTTTAACAATTGACAGCTTTACACAATCAAAAGAATTCCTTAAGTTTGTATGAGATGTGAACGTGTATGAATCAAAAAGATAAGTGTCCCTGATGAGCAGGCCTAGACAGTGGCAAGGAAAAAACTCCCTGAGATGGCAGTAGGAAGAAACCTTGAGAGGAACCAGACTCAACAGGAAACCCATCCTCATTTGGGTAAACGAATAGCTGGGATTGATCTGCATTATACTGTGTGAGACTGGAAGTTCAGAATAACAGCAGATGTGTTTAAGTTCAAATGGAGTCCAGTTCATTATTGGAGGCAAACATACTGTAGACTGTAGGAAACTCCAGTCCTGAACTATTGAGCGACTTAAGTCACAAGTCCTTAGAGAACATCTGCATCAGCCGAGGACAGGAGCGTCTTCGTGGAAAAGTGGAACCGTCCCCAGTCACCACACGCATCCCAGGCAGACCACACGGGGCATCCATGCAACGAGATCTCCAAGCAGAAGCAGGACACTAGGACGAGTCAGACAGCTCCAGGGGGCAGAGGGGGTCTGGATCACTGGCAGCTCAGGAGCAACATGACAGAGTATAATAATGTATGTAATTCATGAATACTAAGCAACTGATAAAACGTTTTATATCGAAAAGCCACATCTTGGCTGATGTGTATAGTGGTATATGTTATATAGGTTTCCTGGTTGTTGAAACTACATGTCTATGCCAAGAGACGTCAAACACAAAGCAAAGAGCTCGGACACTTAAGCTGCTTGTGATGGCACAGAAGCCTGCTGATCTATCCTTTTTAGATAACTGTACATCACGTCTCTGTAATAAGAGAGGCATGTAGGGAGGTAAAAGAGAACCGTCAGTTCAAGAAACCTCAGCACAATATATATATGAAGCATAGTACAGTATTAAACTGCGTTGCGTCATAGCGAAATCTTTTTTTTTTTTTTTACCTGCGGTTGAAAGAATAAGCATCTAGTATGCATACAAAAGAAAAAATAAAAGTACATTAGATGTACGGTATGTAGGTACTGATGACTCTCATGCTATTGCACTTGAATCTCACACCTAATGGATAATTAAAGCCAGTGGTTGAATAAAGCGGTTTTTATAACCTAGCCATCAAACAGTGGGTGCCTCTAACAATAGCTATTACACTTACCTAAGCAAGCAATTAAATGAATATATTCCTGGCATAATGTGATTAGTTAATGAACTGAACACGTTTATAGAGACAGCGATGGTGATCTACTTCGGCTAACTGTTTCAGTTTGCTTTTGCAGCACTAATAAGCCATTTCCAAGCGGCTGTTACCGAGTCTGAAATGTTACTGACCCTCATCAGGAGTTAGCAATAATCTCAAGACGCCACTGAAACACTGATCAAAATTAAGGGCTGGCTTTCATATCGTTAGACGGAAACATAATCGAGCACATCAAATTAAAAAGCCAGAGGACATCTATTGTCGGAAGTGGCTTTCATTAAAACTGAATTCGTGTGAGGTGCATGGAACAGACACGCAAAGCGAAATGAAGCTAGACACAAAATGTCCTATAGACCCAATCTGATCATACAATGAACATCCCCGCGTATCGTTATTACAGGTTCACTAAGAGCGCCCCAGACAAGCCAACTAGGGGTTAAACTTAGCGGGTGTGATAGAATGGTCTCTCATCATTATATTACACTGTCTTTTGAATTCTAACAGTCTGCAACTTTCCTTTTTTAATTAGTACGGCCTACAACACAAGGACAAAATCCTTATACATTACCAAACATGACCATGTTCTGAGAGCTGTATCATCACACTGAATAAAGATGTAACCGGCTTGTATACACCAATTAGCTATAGCAATAACACAACTTTAAAAGAACTAACAATGATTGTCTGTTTTTTGCCTGTAAACTGGTGACTCATCTATGCCTGTGGGGACCAAAGGCTAGTCTGTCTAGTCCAATCCCACCGAAAAGCCAATGTAGAACAAACTGCTAAAAAAAAAAAAAAAGGGGTCATCGCCGGTACTTTTTTTTTTTTTTTTTTTCCATGGTACACCATAGTCCTCGAGCCACTCATGGGGCTCAGCAGGCAAAGAGCTTAAACTTAGGCAAAGAACTCAAGTCTGCCAACCTAGCCTCCAAACTTTCCAGATCCCAATCCGATTAAACACCCATGGGATACACCAGACGAACATTCGATCCACAGAGGCTTCACCCCGCAACCCAGAGCAACCAAAGGATCCATTGCCAACATCCTGGTGCCGTCATGCCCCGGGGGATCAGAGCCGTCCTGGTGGCACAAGGGAACCCTACACAATATTGTGCTTAATTTTTGGCCCTGTAATGTTATGCTTAATCGGTGTATGATACCAAGAAGTATCTCAAAGTTAAAAAAAAGAAATATTTCCCAAAATACTATATTTTTGTATAATGTGCTCCATGTGTACCGTGCACAGTTCGGAAACAGCACCATGCAGGACAGATGAGCTCTACAGAGGGTGGTGCGATCAGCTGAGCGCATCATCCGCACCGAGCTCCCTGACCTGCACTCAATCTACAGCAAGCGGAGCTGGACCAAGGCCAGGAAGATCGTGAAGGACCCCAAATACTGTATATTTGTATTATGTGCTCCATGTGTATATTTATTCATTTCTACCTGAAAATCAGATGCTGTTTCGTATCAGCTTTCATATCTGTATTACAACTAAAATGATCAGCAGCAACAATAATAAAAATCCCATCTACAATCCCCTTTATAATCAACATACTTAATTTTCTCATCTAACCCTTGCAGCCACTAAAACAACGACAGAACTGCACATCTTGCCTTCCTCGGGCTAAGGGGCCATGGGACTCATCTTTGAGACGCGCAATTGAGAGATCAATGGAGGGTGAAGGATAAAAAAAGGAACGTCAATGGCAGAAACGTACGCATGATTTCTCCGGCCAGCAGGGTGTAGAGTCCTCTGGGCCTAATTAAAGCAGTGGCATTTAACACCAGCCTACATTCACCCTGCTGTCTTCCTCTAGGTGCTTAATGAACTGCAAGCACATCTCTCTCAGCAAGACAGACAGATAAAAACATATAACTCCAAATCACACTGTGATGGCCTTGCGAACTCTCCTTCTTCTTTCTCACTGAATAAAAGTCTGACACTAGGCGTCTGAAAAAGTTTTTGGTCCTTCAGTCCATTCTGAACGTCTAGCAGTCAAGGGCGAATGGGGCTGAGTTATGTGTGCTAGATTTAGAGGCATGCAGTACAATGCTGTTATAAATTTATCCTCCTGCTCTGGGTGTGAACGTGTTTTGATGGTTGTAAATTTAAGCTTACCAAAAAAAAAAACACTTAAGACACTTTAATAGGAACACAATATGGTAATGCAATTGCAAAGAGAGCTTCAGTTACCCTTCACTTCAAGCAGAATGATAGGAGATGATGTGATCTTAGTGACTTTCTGGGCATTTTAGAAACTGAAATAACTTTTTTTTCGGCTCCCCCGCCCCCCATCATCTTCACAGAGGACAATACTAACCGCACATACTGTAACTTGAGAACTTTATTGCGCAAGCCTCCCAATTTTCTAAATGGGCTTGGGACCGGTACTGCATCCAGCGGCTGTGGAGTATGAGGTGTAGCAAGCTATCGGTGGCAGGGGTCGAACCTGGATCCCTGGATCCTAAGATCCCCAAAAATACAGCCTAGATCCTCAGCCACCTGAGCCACCTCTACCCCCGAAACTGAAATAATTATGTCCAGATATTCACAATCGCTACTAGAGATGCACTGATTGCAATTTTCTTGGCTGATTCCATTATTCATTTATTAATTTTTTTTTAATGGACTGGCGATTTCAGTCTGGATGGCTTTAATTTTCTATTTAAAATCAGAGTTCTGTGGTTCATTTATTTGTTCATACATTTATATATTTATTCATTCATTTTGCACATTCTTGTTCAGTTCATCGATCTTCATTATGTGTGGCAAGCACCATGTCATTTCTACACATCCCATTTATGACCAATATTTCGCAATATCTCCTTGTTTTTTTACTCTCATCAGAACTTTGTACTCTTTTTTTTTTTTTTTTCCTACACTGTTTTCAACTGTACCCGTTGTGTTGCACATTGTTCTGTCTTGCAAGTTCTGTTTTATGTGTTTTAGTACAATTCTAGTCAAATCTGATTCCTGTACCCCTGGCAACAACATGCCGAGAACAGGCATGGCCCACACATTTTTCATTTTATACTCCATGTTTCACTCATACTGCAGCTATTATACTTACACACCATATCTTTAACCTACTATACCCTTTATATTGCACATTCCGTATAATTGTATATATTTCTTATTTTATCTTTCCTGTAAAATTCTCTTCTCTTATTGCGGAAATTTTTTTTCTATCTCAATATCTTCTTATTATATTGTATCTTCTCTTTCACTGCATATACTACTGTTTATGGTTGCCACTCACTCATCATCTATACCGCTTTATCCAGCGTACAGGGTTGCAGGGACCTGGAGTCTATCCCAGGAGACTTTGGGCACGAGACGGGGTAACCCCTAGATGGGGTGCCAATTCCTCACAGGGCACACACTCATTCGCATAGTATTGGAGACGCCAATAAGCCTAATCTGAATGTCTTTGGACTGTTGGAGGTTTGTACTGTGAGTACTCGGAGGAAACCCACCAAGCACAGAGAGAACATGCAAACTCCATGCACACAGACCTGAGGCAGGAATCGAACCCAGACCCTGGAGGGGCAAGGCTACAGTGCTAACCTCTAAGCCACAGTGCTGACTGTGTATGGTTGTGCACATGACAAATACAATTGAAATTTTAGTGTAACTCAAATACCCACGGTGGTAAGCCGCAATACTTTAAAATATAAGAGGTAACAGGCGATACACTGAACACTGCACACCTGGCTGTGATAATGGCACAGGACTCTGGTTTGATTATTATTATTGATTATTATTATTACTACTAGTAGTATTAGCAAATTGGCGGCTTGTACTCTAGACCAAAGTGACTCTCTCTACTCCCGCTGGTAAACACCACATCCAGCAGAAGTACAAACAGACTGAGGGAAAGGTAAAGAGACTGACAAACTGCAAGATCTGAAGTGGGTGTTTCATCCTGTCTGTCCGGGAAGTTCTTCATCTCCACCAGCTCTACACTCAAACAAAGCTCTGTTCTCCACTCGAACTCTCCAAAGACTCCAGGGTAGAGGGTAAGCACTGCAGGAAATGCTACTGCAGTGCAGCATGCTGGGTCTTGACAAAGATTAAACGGCTTTGCTGGACCCAGGTTTCTTAAAGTCGTACCATGAAGGATGGCGCTACTTTATTTTAGAGTTCTCCTTGCTCCAGCGTGATGGCAATTCATCATCAGTTAATTATTAAGACATATCAGTACTCCTTTAACAGGACAGAACTGCAGCCCTACAGCAGCATGCATTTCCTTTTTTTTATTTACAAAATCCCATCTTTCATCCGTTTCTGCACAGAAAAAAAAGCAACACGCTTAATAACACGATGCTGCAGCCAGCTGGCAAGTAAAACAAGGCATGCAAATCTGTTTATGCTGTTCGATGATTACTCCACCAATCAATCTGGTGGAATTGCAAAGGCCGGATACGTTTTGTGATCAATGTGCAAGCTGCTTTACTCTAATGGCTCATTTGAGAACGCTACGAATTACTCACACGTGATGCGAAAGGAAGGAAATTCAAAGAAAATCTAATCTGAACCATAAAAACTATAAACCAAGCTAGTAACCATAAGCCACAAACACAGCTGCATTTTGTTGAAACTATACAACACTAGTGGATTTAACCCTGGACTTTAAGCATTTACCTTAATCATGGCATTAAATAAAAACTAGGAGCCCTAAAAAATCATAATGAAAGCCATCACCTACAATAATAAACCAAGTCAGTCTTTCCAAGAGGGTTAAGGTTAACAGGACTAACAAGAAAGCCCAATAGCAAACAGAATAATGACCCGAGTAGGCCAAAGTTATTGGGCATGGGACTCTTGTATTAGCTCTAATTATGCCTTATTTTAGAGTAAAATCCAATAAAATTGGAAAAACAGCCAAAAGTGTAGAAATACAGGAGTATTAAAACAATTTGACCACTTCATTTACACAATGTTAATATTCAACAACCGTTAAACCAACCAAACATCAATCACATGGATGTACTGTAATTAGTTTTTCAGACACAGGCAAAGTAACACTTTCACAATCTGGTTCCCTGCAGGAGAGTTTCCAGTCAGCCTTAGCAGCACCGACTTAATTGGCACCTTGGTGATTCCAAGGTGTATTCCTGCCTTGAGCCTAATATTCCTAGGATAGGATCTGGATACATCATGAGGAGTCATTCACTCCCCGTCTAGATCTCTTAATCCTGTAATCAGGGTAGCGGGAGGCCTGGAGCCTATCCCAGGAGACTGGGAGAACGAGGCGGGGAACAACCTAGACAGGGGCCAATCCATCACAGGGCACACGCATACACACACTCGTTTTACACACAACAACAATGATGGAGCAACAATGCATGTTATGTATAAAAAGTCATGCTGAAAGAGCGACTTTACCTTTTTGAGGAATTGGCATGTTTTGAACTTCTATTTAAACTTTTGCAGGTTTTGCATTTTTGATTTTGTTTTGGGGGTTAAAATGTGGTTGCTGCTGCAATGAATGCTGGTTTTGCCTTTTTTTCTATCTAAGTGTAATTAGTCCTGGATGTTTCTGTCTTGACTTTTAAACATTAATAGTACCTACTGGCGATACATAGAGACGTTACAATTTAGTTACAATAAGCCCAGTATTCCTGGGATAGGCTCTGGATGTATGACGATAATTATGACAATAAACTCTCTGGTAGACATTTCAAAGCAAAACCTTCCACCTTCAACTATGTGGAGAGGTTTTAGTTGGTTACCTTATTTGTTTATTAGGGCTGCACGATTTGGGGAAAATGTCACATTGTGATTATTAAGGTCAAAATTGCGATTTACGATTGCGATCCAATAAACAAGTGGTATGACTCAACTTGCTTGTTATCAAGAAAAATGCACCCACATTACTAATAATGCTGAAATTTGAATTTCTCAACTGAGATATAGTATACAGTGCAAATTTAGCAACTAGAAATAAACAATGTTTTCAAATGTCAACAATGCCGTTGTCTGTTGTGACTGCGACCAAACCATCCTTACAGAGGTCCCATGCAGTCAGCTCTTAGAATGAATGTCTTGTTACGTCCGCGAACGCATTTGTTTGTTTAATATAATCGCAACAGTTGCTGTAATGTAATTGCATAGGCTGACATCGCGAATGCGATATGATTAATCGTGCAGCACTACTGTCTATACTGTCCATCGGTCCCAATAAGATTGAATTATTTTGCCATTACGTACCTTACAGTCACAGTTAGGAAGCTGGGGTCAGAGTGCACGGTCAGGCAGGGTACAGCGCCCCCTTGTGCAGAAAAGGTTAAGGCTCTTGCTCAAGGTCAACATTGGCAAATTGGCACTGCTGGGGTTTGAACCCCGGACATTTTCGTTAGGAACCCTGTAACCCACAGTCTTAACTGTTTGAGCCACCACTACCCGGGCACAGCTGTTATGCAACAGTAACAAAGAGTTTTGAATTTAATAAACAAATGTTCAATTTGATGCTTTAAATGCATTCTACCTTAAATACCTATGAACCTTTGAGAGTTTTCAAAAATAGGTTTGGGATATAATTGTGCAATTAATTTCTGCATATAACACTTTTATTCTTATTTTTCAGAACACTGTACTAGCTAACTATATTCTGGGTGGCTGCATTGCCAACAGACATTTAGTGACCTAAGTAAAATATAGTAAAATGCTACATTCCCACCAACACTTAAAAGGGAGGATGAGTTGATTTGAAGTTCAGCCCAAAGTGCTTGTTTTTCTCCAGTTATGCTGAGAGAGGTGATTTCAATGTTAACAAGAAGAATGTTCATAGGAAGGAATCTAAATCTGAGTATCCTTTGATACCAGATTTGCAGAAAGCGTGAATGTAAATCATTGTTTTCTAAGATCCATGACCAAAAACAAACGTAACAAGTCTTGACAGATTATAGGAGTTGGAGTTCTTGATGTGACTTGACGATTCATGGCAAATCATGCCGTGTCCTAGGTAAGTGCACATACCTGTGATATGCGCTAAATGCATTACTTTATGTCCTGATTTGGTGTGTGATGTTAGAATAAACGATATGTTACAGTGGTCCAGGTCCTCACGTGCAGCTAGGTTTGTAAATGTAAATGGTTTCCATAAAGCAGATAAATAAGTTCCTGATCACAATAGTTAAGGCCGGTTAAGTTTAGGTGACTAAAGACACAGATTGTCCTCTTTGCATCAGGTCCGCCAGCGGTACGCATGGCTGATCGCGCTACCCTTTTGGTACAACAGTCAGTTTGTCTAAAGAGGTCTAATACCCTGCTAAGTGTGTTTTCCGCACATAGTGGATGTCAGCCTTTAATCAAGTTGATGCATAGCTACAGACATAAACCTAACCAATTCAATTTGTAATCAGACACTGGCTGGAAAAATGTCTGATGCTCGTGTGCTGCAGCGGGAATGAAATCTTTAAATTGAATTTCTTCCTTCCCACCCCATAATCCACAGCAGCCAACGGAGCCTCCCCCAAAGGTTTTAGTGCCAGACGCCACAGCAAACTCCCATAGGCTGGTTCACAGAGGAAACTTTATATCTACAACAGGGGTAGCTCAGTGGTTAAGGCATTGGACTAGGGTTCGGAAGGTCAAGGTCCTACTGTAGGTTGAGCAAGACCCTCAACCCCCAACTTCTCAGATGTAAGGTATAATGCAATAAAAATGTAAGTTGCTCTTAAGGATAAGGACGTCTGCCAAATGCCATATTGTAAAAGTAAAACTATGTCTATTTGGTGTACATGCACTGGAGAAACATTTTTGTATTGTAGGGTTTAAAGATTTGAAAAGGTCAAAACAGATGAGTTTTCTCAGGCTGCCACATAAATTCCAAAAAAAAGGCAAGAAATGGCATCTTGGCATATCCAATCCCTAGCACAGTTCCTACAGACTTAGTGTATTGTTTGCAAACCCAATGCACCAGGCATGTCCATCACAAGCACCATTGATTTTTCAGACCCAATAGTGGACTACAGTCCAATAGTTTAACTAAAATCACTGCAGAGGTCAAATAAAAAAAAAAGTTTCATCAAAGTGCTTATACAAGACAGCACCACTATCATCATAAGTTCTACAGAAAGTCACTTTTTACATTTTTAAGTAATGACATACTGTACATCTGTTTAATTTAAGAAGGACACACTATGATGAACGCATGTTGATCTTCCATACAGAAACTGCGAATCGTTCATCAATTATTAAGCCAGAGTGCACTAAAAAAAAAAAAAAAGCCATCTCTTCAAAGATGACATCTACCCTTCATAATGGTGTTTGTCTTCAATGAAACACTTTGGTCTTCTCGGCAAATTTGATTCCAGCTGGTGAATTATGCAAGAGGTAGAATTTTAGTTGCTTTGCTTGGTCTTTGTACATTTCGGAGATACCACCATCTTTGGAATCACACCTGACTTCAGATTAGTCTCTTTACCTCCAACTCCGTCTGATGCGTTTTTTGAGTATATTATCAAAAGACAAAATTATCAGGAAGACAAAATTGTCATTCCAGCCAACACCTATTTCAATTACCTTTGATTAAAACCAACTTCATGTCACGCATCCAATGATTTCCATGTGAGGACGTGCAGATGGAGGTTAAACAGTGAACGCACCAGCCAACTCTGCAGTAGTACAGATTCGCCCGAAGCGCTTCGCAATAAAAGAACAGACAGAATTGTACTTCGTGCCTTCCTCGAGCTAAGGGGCTCAGGGACACATCTTTGGGAAGCACCAGTAAGATCAATAGAGGATGAAGGAGAAGGAAGGATCAATGGCAGAATGTACTTGTGATTTCTCTGGCCAGCAGGCTGTACACTCCTCCAGGTCTAATTAGAGCTGTGGCATTTAATGCCAGCCTACATTCACCCTGCTGTCTTGCTTTGGCCATGACACTAGGACTAATTTTCTCACTGCCTCATGCTTATGTTGTGACATGAGAAGGGTTTTTAGTCTTTTATGTTATTGTGAATCTAGAAAGTAAATGCACATATATTACTACTGTAGTATTACCTTTTATTATAAACTTGGAACAGAGTTATACCCTTACATTTAACCTGTTCTTATGCTGTATGAAGAGAGGCAGATAAAATTATGCACCTAACGTGCCTGGTGCCAACTGTACAAGCCTGTGGGGGCAAGTGTTATGATCTGGGGTTGATCTAGGTTCAGCAACATTATGCGTCCATCAATGGTTTTTTTTCCTTCCCTTACGGCACGGGCATATTACTAGATGACAATGCCAGAATTCATCAGGCTTAAAAATGCGTGGAAGAGTGGTTCAGGGAGCATGAGACATCATTTTCACCCATGGATTGGCCACCACAGAGTCCAGACCATAACCCCCTGAGAATCATGGGGATGTGCTGAGAAGAAGACTTTACACAAAGGTCAGACTCTCCCATAAATAATACAAGATACAGGATAGAAATGAATGCGATTCTGGATGAAAGTAAATTTTGTGTCATAAGTGTATTGAAACAATGCACGTACAGTATGTTTGTATGTGTATGGTTAAAAAAATATCCACACTCTAAAATTTCATTTATCTACCTTTAGCTTTAATTACAGCACACAGTTCATGTGTGAAAATGATTTCCTCATGCTCTAGGAACTACTGTTTGCCACACACGTGCGCACACACACACACACACACCGATCAGCCATAAAATTATATCCACAACATGACATCTCTGATGACACAAAATAGCTGAATGATAATAGCTAGATGTCACAATAGAGCAGCAGAATTTCACTGTGACATCTGTTCAAATTTATCTCTGTTAGGAATTTTGATCAACACCAGATGTTGGGGGGGGGGGGGCGCGGATATCACCTTGTGACTGAAATGTAGTAGGGTAGTACATGAAAATGCAGAAAGGCAAGAATTTTAAAGAGTGAGAGTAAAAGTGTTACATGAAAGAACAGATATTAAAAGATGACAGAAGTACAGTAACAAGGTAGAACGCTTATAGATTCTAACCTCTCAGGCAAAACATGGTGTTGGTGCTACAGTAAAAACTCTCACCTAGGTGAGAGAGTGAATTTTCACATAAGAACAAAACACCATTTTTAATTTTAAAACTTAATGCCTCCCAGTCCATGCTTTTTTTTTGTTGTAAATATGCATATATATTTATATTTTTATTAAATAAAAAGAAACATTTGCTAACAACTATTTCATGCCCTTTTAGGTAGTGTCTGTTCCTTTTTTAAATTCAAATTTTTCAATGATCTTATGAAACTTGGCCAATATAGATTTCACATGAAAATACATTAACCTTAAAATGTTATTTTTTTAAAATGCTAAATTGTAAAGATATTGCAACATGAATTTGATATGGTTACAGACACTACAGATTTTTTTGCTTTTAAGCCTTTACCAAAAAACAATTTAAGCGACAATTTTTACAGGACATGTGCTTTTAGAAGCGTATATCAATTTAAAGAATTATAAATAATTTTAATTTTAACTTATTATTGTTTGAAGCAAGACAGTATAACACTAAAAAATGTCAATTTCTGCAGCACAAGTTAGCAACTTGAAATTTTTAGGGAGCCAAGGTTGCTCACTTCCATGTTGCATAAACTTCTAATGTTGATTTTTTTTTTTGGCACACGCACACTTCCTTACGAATACTTTCTGTATTATTTGTATAACAAAAAAAATTATATAATCACCAACCATGTTTTGGGCATCAGCAACAATTAATAAAAAGGTTATAATGTTTATATTATAGTCTTAGTCTTTAAATATAACCTAGTTGACTTATTATTATAATTATATTAGTTCTTATTTATTTACAGTACTTCGCTAACCTCTCAAAATACCTTCTGAAAAAAATCACCTTCCATGATCAAGTTAATCCAGCCCTTTATGATTAACTTCCTCTACCATGTCTCGACTCCCTCGTGTTTGATGTTTACTCCTGAATTTTGTGCTGTGAAATCCACAAGTCTTAAGTTTCTTTTGTTAAAACACTGACCCTATAGAGACTGATCCCTAGAGACCAGAGCTGTGCTAAATACTGCTCGCTCATCATCACATATCAACACAGGCATTACTAAGCCCAATTCTCATTGCTATAAATAGTTGTAGCTCTTATCTCTGTGGACCAAGGTGAAGCCTTCATTAATTTCTCCAGTAATTAGCAAAAGCCAACATTTCTCCCTAGCTCCCTTATCTTCCGTTTACTCTGAATCTTCCAGTACTGCGCTCTTTTTGACTTACGCCACCCACTGACTCAAATTCTGCCTTCTAAATTTAATGCCTCTACCTGCCAGCTTGATCCTGCCCCAACCGCCCTCATCAACCCTGCTCATTTATGATCTCACGCTGATAAAGTGGGAGATCAGAACATTCCTTTGAATCTGAATCTCCTGCTCTGCTCCTTCAAACTACTGGGGGGCCACCAAAGCAAAGAAAAAAATAACCTCGACCTTTCAAAACATCCGTCTATTAAGAGTTCAGCTACAGAACCATGTCTTTGAGGCTTTCTTCACTGTATAGCCCTGAAACAGCCCTTGGAGGGGACACTAATGATCTCACTTCTGACTCCGGTGCCCTCTTCTTGTCCGTTAGACCACAGAGGAGCCTTTGTTACAGTAAATCAAGAGGTCCTTTTTTCACCGATCTAGCAGGGGAATTTTCACCATCGACCTCATATGAGTCACATCCTATCTCTTTGGCAGCGGTTAGGTTCCTTATTTTATTAAATTTTTTAATGATAAACATGGATCCTCTATCCACCCATGTAACATGTAGTTCATTAGGGCTTGGTATTACAGTAGATCTCTGCCACCAGTGGGGCAAAGAAGTATTTAGTCAGCCACCTATTGTGCAAGTCTTCCCACTTAAAAAGATAAGAGAGGCCTGTAATTTTCATCATAGGTATACCTCAACTATGAGAGACAAAATAAGAAAAAATATCCAGAAAATCACATTGATTTTTAAATGAATTTATTTGCAAATTATGGTGGAATACAAATATTTGATCAATATCTAAATTTCATCTCAATACTTTGTTATACACCCTTTGTTGGCAATGACAGAGGTCAAACGTTTTCTGTAAGTCTTCATAAACTCTTGCTGGTATTTTGGCCCATTCCTCCATGCAGATCTTCTCTGGAGCAGTAATGTTTGTGGCTGTCGCTAGGCAACAAAGGCTTTCAACTTCCTTCAAATGTTTTCTATGGGGTTGAGATCTGGAGACTGGCTAGGCCATTCCAGGACCTTGAAATGCTTTCCAGAACCTTGAGAAGCTACTAATTTTTGTTGCCCGGTCAGTGTGTTTGGGATCAGTGTCATGCTGAAAGACCCAGCCACGTTTCATCTTCAGTGCCCTTGCTAACGGAAGGAGGTTTTTACTCAAAATCTCACGATACATGAACTTGTACTGGCCTTTGTTACTTTGGTCCCAGCTCTCTCCCTAGACTTTTTTTTGCTTTAGACTCCAGTCCAGGACGTGGTGGTAATAACCTTAAAATAAGAAATGATACTCCTGCAAAATGCGAGTATCTGCAGGTCTTTCACTAGGTCCCCCTGTGTGGTTCTGGGATTTTTACTTACAGTTCTTGTGATCATTTTGACTCCACGGGGTGAGATCTCGTGTGGAGCCCCAGATCGAGAGAGATTATCAGTGGTCTTGTATGTCTTACATTTCCTAATAATTACTTCCACAGCTTCTTTATACCAAGCTGCTTACCTACTGCAGATTCAGTCTTCCCAGCAGGTCTACAAATCTGGTGCGGGTCTACAATTTCTGTTTCTTGTTTCTGGTGTCCTTTGACAGCTCTTTGGTCTTGGCCATAGTGGAGTTTGGAGTGTGACTGTTTGAGGTTGAGTTCAAACCGATGCATACTGTCCAGGTAACTAGTGGAGGACAAAGGAGCCTCTTAAAGGAGAAGTTACAGGTCTGTGAGAGCCAGAAATCTTGCTTGTTTGTAGGTGACCAAATACTTATTTTACCCTACAAATGTGATTTTCTGGATTTCTTTTTTTCTTATTTTGTCCTTCATTATTGAGGTATACCTATAATGAGAGTTACAGGCTTCTCTCATCTTTTTAAGAGGGAGAACTTGCACAGTTGGGGGCTGACTAAATACTTTTTTGCGCCAATGTACATTATCATTGAAAAAAAAAACTCATTCTTAATTTCTACAGTTATATTCTTGACGCATCACTTTATAGTATATCATCATCACAGCTTTGCCATCAACATAAAATATGCATGTGTTTATGCTTTGCCTCTCGCATAGAGAGCACGGTCAAGTTTGCCATTATGGTCTCCTGGTCGGAATTGAAACACAGATCTTCATCAGAGAAGCACTTTTCAGTTGCATCCCTAAGGAACCCCAAATCAATCTCTTTTAAAATAAACTTCTCAATCTGTAACAATACTTACAAGAGGTGTGAATTAGAGATACTGTTGATACTGTATGATTCAAATGCAATTTCCAATATGATTCACTAAAGTTGACTGTATGATTTATTTTAAAACTATAATCCGTAAAGATTTGAAAGCATTATAAACTTCTTGAAGTATTTAAAGGCATAATACTTTTATTATAGGCATTTAAACACTGTGTAACGTGTTGTTGGTTGGTTTAATATGTTTTAACAAAATTTAGACTTTTTTTTGCTTTAGACTCCAGTCCAGGACGTGGTGGTAATAACCTTAAAAGAAGAAATAATACTCCTGCAAAATGCGAGTATTTGCAGAAAATGCAAGCGGCTTACATGTTCTGCAAAAGCGGTGGTAATAAATTAATACATTTAAGACCATTTAACATTTGTTACTTTACCTAAATTGGTTCAGTTAACCAACTCAACCAACAAAGGAAAAATTGTATGATCGATTCAACCATGCTACTACCAACTTTGCACTTAAATTTTAAGTTTGAGGTTTTGATGCAGGCGGTCTGATAGCCAGGACGTTATCTGACTAGTGTAATCTCACAGCAATCATGTTAAAGGCATTTCTCCACTTTCTTTGACAAAGAAACATCTATCATTGCATCTCCCAGCCTGTCTACTTCACACCAGCTTGCTTTGTTCTATACCCATTATAACCTCTTGCCATCGAACCAGTCAGCAGATAGCACAGATGTAAGCCTAACACTCTGCTCTTTGTCTCTGTGACAGCTGGAATAATACTGCCAAATCTTCAATAAAGCAACATGGTGCTGATCTTTACTGAAATACACTTCCTGGTGAATCGCACATAGAGAAAATCTGCAATCTAACAGCACTGACATTGATGTCATCACTGTTAGGCGCCTGTTTTTGTGTGTGTTTTCAGCCCTGGTATTACATTTGGTTCAACCTTGAAGCCAGCATTAAACAGTCTTTGTAAATGCACTTTTCTTTATCTGTACGACATTGACCAATTTCAGTTTAAAATAAGCCCAAACCGAGCTCCATGTTTTCATAACTTTGTGGTTAGATTCCCATTGTATATTGGCAATTCTGAGTCGTAATCCTGACAATTAGATAAATTCAGCTTGAGGCAGGAACAGAGGGATCATAAGGCTCTGTGTGTGTGTGGTGTTTGATGCTGTCACACTGGACATCTTTGAATTTCCAGTGACTCTTTTCTCATGCAGAGCGCCCAAACTCCACTACGAGACTCCAGGGTAGAGGGTGAGTACTGCAGGAAACACTACTGCACTGCAGCAGTTCACTGTGGATTATCCAAGATTAAAGAGTAAAGTTTCTTTACATCCCATCATTAAGGACAAATCAACTTCAGTTCAGCATTCTCTCTATTCGGCAATTCATTTATCATCATCTGGCCATTCCTATATTCATCAAGAAGTGAATTCAAGACTTGTTTTAG
This sequence comes from Clarias gariepinus, assembly GCF_024256425.1. Classification (NCBI taxonomy): domain Eukaryota; kingdom Metazoa; phylum Chordata; class Actinopteri; order Siluriformes; family Clariidae; genus Clarias; species Clarias gariepinus. The sequence continues at coordinate 14,188,425 of NC_071105.1, read as the reverse complement.
TGTCGTAACATTCAGGGGTGCTCCGATCGATTGGCCTCGGACAGGAATCGGCTGATAATCACTTGGTTTTTAGTGATCCGTTGTCACTCAACCGGCCGAACACAAACAGATATTAGTGTGATGACACAAAATGAGTCGACAGCCACATGCACAGTCACCAGTCCGGGAAGATTACCAAGTCTCTTGAAAAGATGTCAAAGCAAAACTACGCAGGTTAACATCTGTCAAAAGCTTTAACACGACAAACCTTAATTTCCACTTACAGAACAATGCACCGTGAATAATTTGAGTATGGAAAGTTATCTGCAAAGTCAGCAGCTATATCTTGTAAGTTGTAATTTCCCCTCACTCAACCACCTACTGTATAGCAGAAGCGCTGAAAGTTTGAGCCTTATTCTTACCACAAAAACAATAATAAAGAAACTAATTAAAGACTGGTTCTCAACTCTGTATCCGTGCATGCGGGCTGATGGTGAGAGACTATTCAGCATGGCTGCACACACTATGGATGATAGGAGGAATAGACTGTCTCTTAAACGTGCAGAAATTGATATTTATTAAAAAATGTCTTCCCTCGCTGCTTTCTAATACTTTATAAATACAAAGTGACTTTTGTCTGCATTTATTTAAAATCGTTCCGAGGTAAAATTTAGTGTTCTTTGATGCAGCTTTGTTCCATGTGCTGCAAGTTATAGCAAGTGAGTATAGTAGGACGGTCACATTTTAGGTAAGCATTTCTGAAAGCTCCTTAAAGCTAGTTGAGAAATGTCATTTTTTAGACTTTTCTATAGGGTTCTTTTTTTTGCAAATCTACATGAAATAAGAGAATGGAATATGTTGCATGCTGCCCCCAATAAATAAAAAGTTTAAATTCATGGTACTTTTTCAGGTCTGTACTTGCTGTTGTATCACTAAGGTTATCAGGTTTATTTATTTTGATAAAAACGCATATAGTGTAATGAGAAGTTTCTTGTTTGTGGAATGGAATTGTGTTATAAAATCTTATGCTGATCATAAATCAGCCATTTTTTATACTGTATAAACATATTGCAAAGTACAGAAAGATATATAACAAATTGATTTGTTCTGACAAGAATTTATACAAGAATTGTAGTACTCATGAAAAACACCTCCTTCAGAAGCTGTTGCATAAAAGTAATATAAACAAGCATGGCTTTTACTAAAATATGCGAGCAAGTATGAAAAAAAATAGCATTACTGAAACATTTATTTGCATTTATGGCATTTGGCAGACACCCTCCTCCAAAGTAACTTCTCATTATAGATATGAGCAGTTGAAGGTTAGAGGCCTTGCACAAGAGCCCGACAGGGATTTGAACCCTGGACCTTCCACTCAGTAGTCCACCCAACCACCGAGCTAACCCTGCCCTTATAAATCCACATATATACAGTACTGTGCAAAAGTCTTAGGTACCATATTATAAGCTGTACCAACGTTGTTATATATGTTTATCATGTCTGCATAATTATATACAAAACCATTCAGTATTTTTATATATATAGCTAAAAGTTTAATAAATTAACATTACAGGAGAATATACTGTACAGTATGCATGGCTGTAAAGAAAGAAATATAGTACAAGACAGACCAGTTTTCAGATGGAAACAAAAAACCTAATGTACGCTCCTGGGATTTGCATAAAAATAGAAAGGAGCGAGTGTGACAAAGTTACCAGAAGAACTCATTCTCCAGCAAGCTCAGTACACTAGCGTACATTAGGTTTTTTTGCTTCCATCTGAAAATAGGTCTGTCTTGTACTATATATTTTTGTTTTTACAGCCAGGCATATATTCTCCTGTAATGTTATTTATTTATTAATTTTAAACTTATATATGAAAATACTAAATGATTTTGTACATAATTATGCAGACATGATAAACATATTTAACATAATCGGTACAGCATATAATATGGTGCCTAAGACTTTTGCACAGTACTGTATATTTTGTAATATTCTGTCAGGAAGTTTCAATTAGGTTTGATCTACTGTAGAAAACCATTTTCACACAACTTTACTGAAAAACGAGACAGATTGAAATGGACTGCAATGGATTTTGCTGTAACAAGTCATTTTTGAACATTGAAGATGCCAAGCCTCTAAACTTTCACTTCCAGCCACAGTACAAGTTACAGAATAGAGGATCTGGTTGAATGTTTTCTTCAAAGTAAAACTTCAGACAAGTATCAAAAAACCTTGGCAACAATGTATGAGGCTTTCTGCCAATGATATTCTATACATGTTGCAATATTTACTTTGATCTATTGTCCTTGATGAGATGGTGAAAAAGCACTAAGATGTTGTTTGATTTAGGAAACACATCATTAACTAATCAAGCCCATTAAAAAAAAGAAATTAACAACTCTGTGGTTCCACTCAAAGTTGTTATAATTTTGAACTTGAGGTGACTGTAAATGTTAACCCTTGTTAGAATTCTTGTAATCGTGAAACAGGCAGAGAACAAAGAGATTTTTTTTATTATTATTTACAAGATTATAGAACTGCATGAAACAGACCAGTGGCCTAAAAACCTGAGGAACAGTTGATCTCACCTACACATTATATTTAGTCTGGGTGAACATTTTTTCCATCCTGAAGCATTCCTTTTTGCTAATTTTCTACACGCAGTTCTAAACTGAACACATCATCTCCAACATCTCTAAAGCAAAAGAAGATAACTTCTAGAGATGGGATGCTTAGTCAGACAGTGTCAAAAGGTTTGTTTTCCAGTCAGAACCAGTGCAAGGAAGTGCAGCTCATAATCCTGCATTATCACTATGCTTGTGGCCAGAAAAGTGTACCATAGGCACAATAATGAGTGTACTGTAATGCATGGGCTGTGGGTGAAAAAGTTACAAGTCAATTTTTATAATTGGTGCCAAATCCAAATCGTACTTTCCCTCTTTCAATATCTTGCCGTTTCATAGAGTGGAGGACCTGAAACCAGTCTCAGAAAAATTACTGTAAAAATTCTGTATGTCTGTCTGTCTGTTCAGACAGATTTTGTCACAGCATCACGCAAAACAAAGAAAATTTAATGAAACTTTACCTGTAGTTTAGTATTTGCCTTGCCTGAAGTTAAACCTATACGACAAATTAAATCAAAATGTTAAGTAGAAGTGAAGTTGAGCCTGTTTTTTTTTTTTTTTTTTTTTTTTTTTAATATAACGCTTTTTCCTTCGAGGTGGGTGTGACTATACGTGCCGAACCATGCAATATTTTACTGTGTATAGAAAGAGTATACTGCACATAATGCACCTACAAGTCAACCAAATCCTCACGAAACACAAACAAAAGCATGACACGGCATGGCTTACTCCAAAATAAAGGCAAGTACACTATGAAAACTGAATCATCAAAAATGAATGGACAGATTTTTATTCCAAACCAGTTTGTCTCATATGTTCCAAAACGGTGATGCTAATGAACAAGCAATGAAGAATGAGATAAAACACAGGTTGTTAGGGCAAACATATCTGCAGCAGTCCGCTGTAAGGTGAGAAGATAAGGAGCAGTGGAGCAGATTACGTCACAGCATCATGCAAATCTGGCTGGAAAGAATAAAAAAATTTTTTTTGCATTACCTGAATAGCTGCCTGAAGTGTAACCTGCACCATAATTAAAATGTTAAGTAAAAGCTATTTTATAAAACTGTTATGTGCCAGATTTAATAATCTACCTTAAAATAAAGCTAGTTGCTCAATGTAAACAAACATGACCCATAGAATATTAATAAGCAGAGATAAACTAAATATTTTTATAGGGATTAGTTTACTATTATCATTTTTACTGCTGAAATAACAGTGCTAAAGTGGTATACAGTAAGTGATTTTCAACGTGCTGGAGACGCTCTGAAGCAAAACCTAATGTTTGTAAAACCTAATGTTCATGCTTTTATCCTTTAATCTGTTTAACTCTTTTACCTCCTTATCGGTTTACTCTGCTGCAACAGATACAATTTTAAAGGTCACATAAGTGAAATTCACTTTTTAATTATTATAGAAATTCAGATGAGTCTCCAGTACATGTATACGAAAAAAGTGTAATGGCACAGTAGGTGCTTAAACCAGGCCAGAAAGACAATTATATTTTTCCCCCTATTGTGACCTCATAAAAACAGACCCTCAAAAGCAAACACTGAAACTGCAGATTTGGAGAAGGAGTGAATTAAATAGAAATAAAAAATGCATTACATGAAACTGTTACAGCTGAAGTGTTAACACACATACTTTGTTGGGTATCTGAGACCTGTGTTCATTTGTTAAAAAAATAATATATAGGACCTTCAGAGCTTAATGCTTTTGGCATCAGAGACGGTTTTATGTCAGTCATTCTGTATTCGTTGCTGGCTATATCACCTAAACCAGCACAAGTGCAGATAAAGTTTTTTTTTTTTTTTTAGAACTTTGAGTTTTATTTTCATCTGTGTTTACTACATCTGCCCTAGCTCTCTCTTCAATACAGTGTGACTTTGATTAGAAATATTGAGTGAGAAAACAGTTCTGGATGTCTTGTTTTTAGGAGCTAACAACAAAACCTGGCTGAAAGCTTCACTCCTATGAGACATCATTGTAATTGTGCTCACAATGTCCCCCGTGTGATGTCAAAGTAGCACTAACTTGGTACAAGAATAAAACAACACAAACCAACAAATCAGCACTTTTCACAGTAGGTGGACCTTTCCTTTAACACACACTTTCTTCAACAGGAACTGAAACGTCAAATATTTTCCTCTTAAACTCTTTATGCAAAATAGATGAGTAATGTAAATGTAGGTCAGTAGTAGGTCAGTGGATATTTCTAGACTCCAACTCATCTTTACTGTAGAGAAAGTGCAGGAATAGTGGGTGATTCAGTTATTTGACCCAAATGCACAGTGACAGCTTCTTCATACAAGCCTGTTACTTTTGCAGTTCCCTTGCATCCTTATGACTAATTAATGACCTTCCAAAGACCTTGGCTTTACAGAGAGACGGAAAGAAAAATAGTACATACCAAAACGCAGCACTGACAGGATTAAATAAAACACCACCTCAAGATAAAACCTCCATTTCTTAGTCCTTATCTTTAGAACCCTTAAGTACCCAAACCCAAGTTAAATGGCTCCTGCTGCTAGATCTCACGTCATGCACCAGTTTAAAAAAAAAAAAAAAGCTACTTGATGTTTTTACATTTACACGTCTTTTCTAAATGTTTTAATTGTTTTTCTGAAAATGGTAATACGCGTCATATTTTTGGGTAGCTGGAACGGATTATAGCATTTACATTATTTCCTATGTGAAAATATGTTTCGCAGTACAAAATTTCGTCTTAAGAACTCGCCTTCTGAAAGGATTCAATTCTTATGCTAAGGTACCACGGTATGGTCTAAACAGTGTATTAGTGATTTTAGTCACTAAGCAAAGTCAGTGAGCAAGAACCAGAGAGACAGGAAACTAGATCATCTCTTTCATAATGTTATACATGTTAGAAAATGTTAGAAAACTTTAATCAGTTCCGTAAGTCCCAGACTAAGACCAACAATCGATGACATCATCCAGGGCTCGCTTTAAAATTACATTTCAGTATTAAACCTATTAATAAGTCAGCCACTGTAACATACCACCAACTGAAGCAAAATCCAAAATCTGATGAGAATTTTATGGATTTTCTTGCCTTTGTGCATCTGTTGGTACTAAAACAGAATGAGCTAAAAGCCTTCCTGGATATATTCGTACTAAATCTCCTGTCTCGTTAAAAGATGAAGGAGGGAAAAATGACTTCCGATCAGCATGATTAACACGGCTAACTGGAAACTGTCAGTAGTTCCTGCGTAGAAGGAGTCCGACAGCTCCCCCAGGCAACAAGCAGAAAAATGAATTGAGACTTCAAAGGCTACTGTACATGCTTAATATTCAACGTCTACTGTACACACACTACATTTCTCCTCCACTGGGGCCAAGATGATGAAATAGCTGATTCATTCTTATTAAAAACCCTCCTGGAACATATCATCACACCAAAAAAACCTCTTGTGAAGATCCACAAATTTGTATCCAAGGTGACTAAAATGTAGATCAAGGACATACATAAAGAACGATTCAACGATAAAATAAAATAAAAATGAGTCGTGGGAAAGTACGTAATGATGTTGAATACGACATTTTAGAACCTGATGAACAAGGTTGCTGTTTCACTAAATTTGCACTGGCCACGTCATCAAGTACACCTTACTAGAACTGGGTTTGATGGCTTGTGCCTTCAGAGCTGCCTTAATTCTTTTAGCGAATGCGAATATATCCTGTTCCACCACGTCCCAAAAGTGCTCTGCTAGATTGAGATCTGGTGACTGTTGAAGCCATTTGAGTACAGTGGATTCACTGTCATGGTCAAGAAACTGGTTTAAAATGATTTTACGGTTGTGGTACGCCACATAATCTTGCTCAATTGGTACTAACAAGTTAAAAATGTGCCATGAAAATATCCTCCGCACCATCACATCCCCACCACCAGCCTGAACCACTGAAACAAGGCAGGATGAATCCATGCTTTCATGTCGCTTAGATCAAATTCTGACCCCACAATCACAGTGTTTTAGCAGAAACCGAGACTCATCAGACCAGGTAAGGTTCCTTCTATTGTTTGATTTTGGTGAGCCCATGAAAATTGTAGCATCAGTTTCCTGTTTCTAGCTGATTAGCACTTGTTGTGCTCCTCTGTAGCGTTTTCCCATCTGCTTTAAGGTTTGGCTTGTTGTTCGTTCAGAGATGTTCTGTGGAATCGCTCAGCTTTAACAAGATGTTTACTGCTGCCTTTTTATCAGCTCAAACTACTCTGGCTATTCTAGTCTGACCTCTGGCACCAACAAGGCATTTTCGCCTGGAAAACTGCTCCTCACTGGATATGTTCTCTTTTTCAGATCATTCTTGGTAAACCCTAGAAATGGCTGTGTGTAAAAAATCCCAGTAGATTAAAAGTCTGAAATACTCAGTCTAGTCCGTTTGGCACCAACAACCATGCCATGTTCAAAGTTAAAATCACTCTTCACTCCCATTCTAATGCTTAAAGAATATAATATAGTTAATAACCTTCATGCATCTTCTTGATTCCTTTTAGCCTTTTAATCCACAACGGAATCAAGAAAAAAAAATCCCAATTGTTTTGAAAGAGCATGCTTCCTGGTACAGCTTAAGGCAAAAAAAAGAAAATCCCAGTTCCCAAAACTCCTGGCTGCCAATATCAGCCCATAAACTCTCAACAGGATCAGCTATTCTTTTGGATGCCTATATTCGGAATGTCATCTTAAGAAGTTCCATTGTGTCTGCACCACCTTAGCTTGGAGCCAGTTAAATTGTTACCCCTTTTACACTCTGATTCACCCTCCTCGACTCTGTTGCCTTTTTTATAACCAGACGAACCAAGCTCATGTTACATCCTTGGCTGTGATCTCAGACAAGAGCACCATATTAAATAGAAAACAAAGATAATGTACCGCTGGGATTTTATTATCTTTTACAAGATTTTTTTAAACTGCCTGTCTTTCGGAAAGGTGTAAAATAGACAGGGGGTAAAAAAAAAATGTTTTAGGATGAAATGCATTAAACAACTGTGGATCTTAACTTACTACTGCTCCTCATTTGAGCCAGTAAGTGAAGCTTGCGTTAAAAAGGCACACTTAAGTCTGTTATTAACATGTTTACACGTCAATACCTACAGCATGCTTAGAGCTACTCTGAAGCGCTATATCCACATCCATTTTTCCTATTCTCTACTTGCATTACTGTATGAAGAGACCATTATGTGTAGTCGACTGGAGACGGGGAGAAGCACAGACAACCTGAAAACACAAACCTAAAAGCGGAGGTGTAAAACCTATTGAGACAAACCATGTCTTTTCTGTGAAATAGATATTTTGCACTAGTAGAAATGCTGCTGGACAGTGAAATCGGAGTATAGTGTTTGAAAGGGAAAAATCGATCAAACAGAAAAAAAAGAATAGTAGAGGTGTCATTAAGCGCTGATGCATGTATAGGATTTTATTACGGAAAATAAGGATAATAAACAAGGAAAGTGAATGATGTGAATGAGATTTACTGTACCTCGAACTAAATTGCACCTACTGCTCTCACAGGTGCAAGCAAATGGGCACATCAAGCTTCACTGTCAGCCAAGAACTGGAACACGAGGCCAGTGTGGACATGGGCTCACTAAAACCGGACAGTTATAGATTGTAAAAACCATCACCTGGTCTTTCTGTAATCTTCAGCTGTCCAGTTTGGATGGACTGTGGAACAACAATGCTAAGATCAAAGTGAATGGCAGTTACTTTTTGTCTGTTCTGATGTCTAGCAGGAACATCATTGGAAGTTTTTGACCTGTATGTTCATGTGGCATAAGCAAAATGGATATAATCATGACCAACCGATGGCGGAAGAGCATGAATGAGCAGGTCCCACTTTATTTTTCTGATAAATGGATTTTGTCCACCATTTGATCAGTCCAACAACATGGACTTGCAATGATTTTAAAAGAGCAGTAACAATGCCAGTAAAAAAAAACGGTAACGATGCAAGTGAGGAAAAAATGCATACATAAATAATAAACCAATGTTGCGAATATTATTTCAGGGCTAGCCCTAGCATAGGATTTCAGCTATGCTTATTCCTTTTATGCTGTTCCGTTTCCATCTTACCTTGATATCACATTTCATATTTTACCTACTTTTTTACCACTACAGCCCTTGTGGGCATTTTAATAAAAAATAAATAAATAAATAAATATTAAAAAAAACATGCTTTAGTCAGCAAAATATTTTTTAACCCTGTCAGCACTTCAACATACACAACATGACAAGAACTCACATGATTGGGGACTGCAAGAAAAGTACGGCTAATCAGAAAAAAAATCTATTTGCTACAGTAAGAGAGCACAAACATTGGCTTTTGGAACAAAAGGTTTTAAATTAAATTAATAATAAATTACTATTAATCTATTGTCAAGATTAGGGTTGTTAGGCATTAAACAATTCCACAATTCCAGCAAATGTGCGCTGTAATCAAAGCTCAAGTCTGTCTAACACAATATTCGAGTGTGCTCCTTTTTTTGGCCAGCCAGTCTATAATATCCTAAAGTGCAGAAACACAACACAAAACTGCTCCTGTATTGCAGACTGCTGTGTATTATGCTGTGATCCTGTTTCAGGAATGCAGTACAGTATATGCGGTGACATCACTTGACTAATATTTAGCCGTGATTAACTGGAACGATCTCGCTTATGTTTCGCATTGAGTAATTATTGTGCACAACAGCCTGAATGCCCGACTCGCACTCTTTAAAGATTTTCTAATGCAGATTGTCCATTAGCAACGGTACTTTTAATCAATGCTGCTTTCAAAAACTGAAGAATGCCATTGTCTCGGAGAGTGTAAGTGACAAAGCCTATTTATCTCACATCCGTAAGCAGGATCACATTAGCAACAAGATCGATAAGAACACAACAAATTGATCCTCATTATACACAATGTGGAGGACGAAAATGCCATTAAACATGCTTAGTAATCACATTTGTATGTATATGTCTGTGTGTGTAAGTGGGTTTTTTGTTTTGGTCATCAGTGGCTTACTAAGTAGTCCGACAAGGGCTTTATATAAATGCAAATTACACACTGTGTGCAAGGCAGCATCTCTCTGCTGGTGTCTCCAAAGCTCAATTAAGTTTTAAAAGATTATATTGTACATTTACTGTATGTTTTTTTTTTTTACAGTGTTTAAAAGAATGGTTAATCTATTCAATCCATCCATCAGCCCAGATGCCCAGACATCCCTCTCTCTCAAGCCCCTAGGGCTCATGCACAGGGATACCCAGGGCCAGACGAGAGATATAACCCTCCCCCATCCCCCCATCAAACACCTCTCTAGGTAGGCGTCCAGGAGGCATCCTTGTCAGATCCCTGACCCACCTCAGTTATCTCGAAGGCTGAACCCAGCCAACCTACCAAAAGAAGCTATTTTGTGCCGCTTGTATATGCGACCTCAATCTTTCAGTCACTACCCAAAGCTTGTGACCATAGGTGAGGGTTGGGACATGGTGTGGCCAGTAAATTGAAATCTTTGCCTTTCGACTTTGCCTGCTTTCTCTTCATCGCAACAGACTGGTAAATGAATGTTCTCAATCATTATTAATAAAATAAATTCTTTCTGCTATGGAACAAATCCCAAAACTAAAGTAAATATGATGAAATATCACTAGATATTACCAGAAATCTCCAGAAAGTTTGTGCGGTCGCCAGAACTTGGGGTTGACTCTCGCCTCTCTGCGTGTATGACATTTACATGTTCACCCTGTGTTTTATATTTTTTCCAGATAGTCCGGTTTCCCTCCCACTCACTGTCCAAAGACATGCAATGTGGGCTGATTCGCATTTCCAAACTGTGCGTGTGAATGAATAATTTAAATGTTAATCCATGTATCACAGAGCTAGTAGCATTTGTTTTTCAATAAAGATATGTATATACAGTACGTGTAGCTGTGCGAGGAAAAACTTGTACATTCTTAAAATCCTCTATTCCCAAACCGAGCATTTTACTTCGATTTTTCAACAATAGGATCAGGGTGGCAACAGACTCCAGCAGAGATTACAGTTCTTCATGAAGAACCCCCAGACAATTCCAGGTCAACTGGGAAATATAATCTCTTCAACAAATCCTGGGGACTGCCCCAGGGTTTCCATCCAATCAGACATGGATGTAGCTCTAGCAACATTGACTTCCCTCAATACTGAGTACTGAAGAGCAGCAGATCTACTACACCTTCTCAACCTGTATTTGGAACATTATTCCTTCAGGAACTACCCACAGCTTACGACCAGACATGGCCAGACACCAGAACACATGCATACAAATATTATTATAAAAGCAACATATTAGGTTTTACTGAGTGTGCTGGAGAATAGGAGTTCCTCTGGTAATTTTGACGAAACAAACAAAAAGCATCATCCACAAACGGAGCTCCTTCTTCACCATAACAGACTAGTACAGGAATTGTAATTATAACTGATGACTTCCATCGAAAGAGAGAAGGAGTTCAGGTGTGTAAAGAGAGAGAAAGTTAATAAAATAAATAAATAAATCTAACATGTATTGATAAAACTGCCCATGCCATCTACCTAAAGGAAGCACTTAGACACTAAAAACCATGAAAACTTAATGTGCTGGGTGTCGCAAAAGTTACTGTGCAGTAAATAACTGCTTTATAGTCCAGTGCACATTAAGGTCAGTCTGTCGCAGATCTAGTCCAGGCGTTGTTGCAGTGTTTTGGCTACTGCTCCTGTGTTGCCGTTTCCACCCCAGTGGTTGACATCATTAAATGATCACATAGAGTACAAGCTGTGACAGAAGCCAGCACAGACAGCTTTCTTTAATGCGCACTTGCTTGGTAACATTATTATTATTCTTGATACATTTCATGATACATTCTTGATGCATTCTAACTTTTTTTATACAGCGATTTGTGCTGTATTGGCCGGCCTTTGGTCCATACGAGTAGGGGGGAGCCTTGGGTGCCCAGGATCCTCTCACCAGTTCACTGATATTTAATTGATAATCCATGTTAATGTTATGGCTAATCAGTGTATATTATCGGTTTAGGACAATATACTGCATCACTGTAAGCTTTAAACCCTGTGTCTTGTTCCGGTCACCATTATGGCACTCAATACTACTTCTCTTCCTCCTCACATAGAACCCTGACCCTTCACGCACACTGTATGGCCTAACCCTGGTTTACATTATTAGACCAGACAGATCAATCAATTATAACAATATGCTTAGTTATAAGTGATGTATACTGTACTATAAGGCTCCACGTTATAGGATTCTATTTAAGAAAATGTTTAAAGAGTCTGTGCTTACAAGCTATTGGCATACAATTGTTTTTTTTTTTGGCAAAAAAAATAAAAATAATAATGTAATAAAAACGAATGTTGGCCATCTAAAGCGACACACAGCTGGTGGGAACAATCTTTGAAGAAGCCTTCTTTTTGGCTCTTGAGAAAAAGTTCTACCTCGGTAATAACCTGATTGTCATCAAACCCCTGCCACAAAGTGCTTGAAGTACCTGGGTGCGAGGACGGGGGAGTGGAGGGGATGAGGCAGAAAGTCGCCCGCTAATTTCAGCATTTAGTGAGCTGAGCTGATTGGGCTGGCGCTGTGTCATGAGGAAAGCGCATACAGTATAAATTTTTCTTAACCTGGTGCATTCAAACCCGACCTGAAAACCAGCTAGAACTACTTTCCAATTTAAAGGGGGTTTAATAACAAAACAAGATATTCATAATCCATCATACATTATGTACAGTGACAGCAGAGAGATGCAACTAGGTAAGCACTTGAACACATCTACAACAAGTACAAGTATCTTATTATCTAAAAAAGACAAAAAATTATGGTACTAATGAAGTGTGCAAACAGAATCTATATCATATTTATAACTAGAGAAATGAATGAATAAATGAATAAAAACTGAGCAAAATCATTCAACAGACAAGAGCAAAGCAAAACTAACAAGCTGCTGCGAGTGCCAAAAGTCCCCAGCCTTGCATTTCATTAAGTGACTCACTGGACTGGGATACCAAAGCCTTGCAAAAGTAAAACTAAGGATCCATGTGGCTTTTGTGTCGTTTTACAAAGCTCCTTTTATAGCAATAATCAAGACAGTGACGCCTCTGTAACGCCAATAATTAGATGTAAAATTAGCCTGATTATAAGTCCCATACCAATGAGGCTGCATCAAAGGAGACAATACAGCAGAAACCCAAGCAGACATCTTGGATATTAATAGTGTCTAACCTCAGATGGCCCTGAAAGATGGGGCATGAATAATACAAATGAGATCTCTAAAGAGGTTTTGGACACCAGCCTGTAAGTAATTTTTACCAAGGGACTGTGGGGGACACACACACACACACTCAAAGCCATTTTCACTTTACCCACAGATCAAGCTATTGCAGACGCTACCCTGGTCTTCTAAAAAGTGGGAGGACGAGAGTGTGAATGGAAGAATAATTATTCTTCAAGACCAGGGTAGCGTCTGCAATAGAAGTGCAGGACACTTGAGAACAGTTGTTATCTCAAAAGCTAAATGCATCTTTGTTTGCTTTTGATGGATTGGGTGCAGCTTTCTGACACCAAGATGGTATTCCCATAAAGTCAGTTAAAAACTACTCGGATCAAACGATAAAAGGATTTTCATGTCACTATAACTTGACTGGTGGATCCGTGGACTGGTGCAAGGTTCCAAAGACAATGGTGTGGATAAAGAGCTCTTTAAATGCGAGTTATTTTTAAAAAGGAAACATGTAAAGATACAAACATTATTTTTGATCTCTGGTTGATTGCTTTTGTTTACTTTAGTGCATGTAAATCCTCTATTACTGTAGGGTACAATTTAATAGTTCATAAGAGGTACTGTAAATAGGCTAGAGTCATTAACTCAAAAGATGAAGAAAAGATACTCTCACAAAATGCGAGTATTTGTGGAACATAGAAAATGATTGGCATTTTCTGCAAAAGCTATGTTATACTTTCAAAGAATTTGACATTTTAGACCATTTAACAGTTATAGGTAGTTACTCTCTCTCACTCATTCACTCATTCTCTATACCGCTTATCCTGTACAGGGTCAAGGGAGACCTAAAGCTTATCCCAGGGAACTCGGTCACCATGGAGGGGATGATAATCTACTGTATTGCAGACACGCACAATGCACACACTTACACACTATAGGCAATTTGGAAATGACAATTTGCTTAATCTCTGAATGCATTTGGTTTGTAAAAGGAAACCAGAGTACATGAGGAAAGCCATTATGCCAATTCCACACACACACGTACCCAAGGCAGGAATCCTCGCCTTCCTAACCCTAAGCCTGTTCTCTCTGTTAGGTCAGGAAAGCGATTTTGCTCCCTAAAGGATAACACGGAGAGACTGAGAAGGAGCTTCTTACCGCAGGCGATAAGGTCTCTCAACCAAAACACCACACAGGACCAAACCATTTTTAAACATGCACAATTATGACATTGTGTCTTTGCACTCATCCTGGACATTCATGGACACTTATGGGCATCTGCGCATTCTTTAATTAGACACTTTCATGCATATTTTCACACTCCCCAGTCAAGTTCCATTTTTTTTATTTTAATTTCTATATTGTACAGAATATTTTTAATTTTTATTCTAGCTAAATTTATTTTCTATTGTATTTCTTTTTTATTCATATTTATTTTCTATTAATAAGCTTTATTTCTAAGGTCACGGGTGGTCGTATAAGCATTTCACTGCATATCATACTGTGTATTACTGTGTATGTGACAAAATTTTAATCTAGAGCTCTGAAGGCGTGATTCCGCAGTGCTAAGCACTATGCCACGTTGCCACTCATTTGTTTATCATTTATCTTTTTTTTTTTTATAAAGCTAAATTATTAGAAAATCGATTCTGAATAAAAAAACTGATCCATCAATTAATTCATCTAATTTGGGCAACAAAAGATCACAAACTTCCTCTCCATGATTTTGTATCAATGATAGGAGTGTAGGACCATTGCCTGAAGCCTTCTTCAGCACCTCCCTTAGATCTGCGGTGGACAATCCATAAAAATGATGTCTCATGCTCCCTGAACCACTCTTTCACCCTTTTTTTGAGCCTGATGAATTCTGCCATTGTCATCTTGGAATATGGAATTATTCAGAATTTACATTGTGGTTTCAGAGAAGAAAAGAAATCCATTGATGGAAAACCTGGTCATCAGCTGGCCTCATTTTTTGGGCATATAAGCAACCATAGATCATCGCACTGCGTCCATAGGCCTGTATGGTGGGCACTATGCATGATGGGTACATGACTATTTGCCTCTCTTCTTGTTTCGTTTTTCTTAAGACTACACAACTGTTTATTCCCAACCCTTTGAGTTCTCGTCACATTGTGCGTGGAAAATGCTTTTACTTTCACTATTAAACATAAGAAGCTTCTCTGTTGGTTAAGTGTTTAAGTAATCTCCAATCACAGTCTTACAGGACGTTTTTCCAACTAAATTTCCTCCTCGAAAATGATGGGTCAGCACTTGGACAGTTCTTAGACCAATTTCAATGGTTTCAGCATTAATCCAAGTTGTTTTCTTTACTTGGTGCAAGACATACCTGTACAGTAAAGTTGACCCTTCTGAAACAGAGTAACATCTTTGCCACAACCCTGGTTGCCGGCTGAGCCATATACAGTAAAGTCACTGCAGTAATCATTTAAGGGATGGCTCTTACCTATTTGCTTAGTTAAATCCAGACGGTGACCTTTTTTTGGCCAGACAGTGTATGTTAAAGATTCAAAACTGTCATGTTTTTTTAAATCACAGAACTTGATTCCCACGATTGTAACTGTTCTGATTTTTTAAAAAGTAATAATAAAAAAAAAAAAATCAATACCTACAAAACAAGAACACAAAATTATATTATGACAATGTCAATATTGTGATACATTTTCCTTATACAACAGCCCTATTTTATAAACCTTGGTGGCTTGCTGTGAGATCCATTTCAGGTAAAATGGCTCAAAATGACCTGCCACCACCATCAAGCTGCCACTGTTGAGCCCTCGAGCAAGGACTTTATCCAGGGGCGCTGTATCCTGGATACCCAACTGGTGTATGCGGGTGGGGAAAAAAAAAATCACTGTAAAGTACGGTACATGTGACAAATAAGTGAATCTTAATCTCTAAAGCTTAATAGACCTGTGCACACTCTGACACACTGCCAAACTGAAGATCACATTGAGCTGCCCTTATAGATCTTTAGCTCTGGATCGCACTGCTCTGCACTGAATGTGAACCGACAACTGCAATTTGCTTTCCATTCATCTTCCTCAACATCAGAATGAATGACGGAGGCCTTGCCCTGACAGTACTCAGGTGGCTGAAGATGCAGCTATATCAGGAGTGTGTGACATCAAAAGTACATTTCTGGTAAATTTTAATATTTGATGGAGAGTAATGTTTAAACAACGGCAGACAGTAACAAAGTCACTGCCATCATTCTCGCATAAGGCGAATTAATATTAACATTTAATACATAGTCTTTTTTTCATTTAGATTTTTATAGATATTTATTCATTTAAGAATACACGATACATCAATACTGAGGTACCCGATGCACGACACTACGATATGCTACAGCTGTACAAGATTACATGGGGTTCCACTCCAGCCAAGAACAGAAATATCTGGCCATAATAAACAATGGTTTATAGGAATTGAGCAATAGTGCCAATAGTTCAGGCTTGTGGTGGGATTTTTTTTTTAACCAATCGTGCATACTGTACCATGAAAGCTATAGTCTCTCTCCATAAATTGTTGTGGAACATCCCATTAAGACCCACAATTTGCCACTTTTATAATTGCTGATGAGGTCTTAAATGATTCTATGAACACTCATTGGACTTCAATAACCTCCCCAGACATTGTGTGTGCAATCATGTGAACATGGATAAGATTTAGCCTTTTTTGAGTTTTACCCAGTGTTAGTGTAGTGTTCCTATGGAAGTTGCTGGTAAGTGTAAATTCAATGCGAAGGATTTTTGAAAAAAACGTTTAAATAAACAGAAAAAAAACAGGCTATGATGAAATTTTTACAACACTGTCAATCATGATGATTAATTTTTCATGCGTTCCCTGGCAGTTAACTCAAATTCCTTGACTGCCAGAAAGCCGTTCCTAGGGCCTTAAACAAGACCAACAACTGTTAAGCCCGGCGCTTATACTGGATTTTCTCCCTGCTAGTAGGCAATGCCTGCCAAATTAATAAATGCTAATGTGTGCTTTCCCGAGTGCTTCTTCTCACAAACATCTTTTTATAGAGAAATACTTGCATCATTTCAAGAACTGGTCTATACTAAGTGAATGAGAAAAAAAAAAACTTCATGATTCAACAGAAAAAAGGACAAGTTACCCAAAATAACTGAAGACAAACCAGCAGAACAGGTCCTACTAGAGGCATGAAGGCAACAAGGAAAAAGTAAGAGTCAACAAGATGGATGTAAGACATTACCATATAGTGACCAGCTCCAAAATGTAATCCAGAGCAAAAAAACAAAAAGGGACATAAAATCAAGTCACAAATCACAAAAACTGATGGTCACGTACTAATTTTTTTACACAGGCTTGTTTCCCATATTGTTGGGTTTTTCTAATATTGTGTAAACTCTCCCAAACCGCCATCTCTTACATCTTTCTTAGTTCTGTTATATGTACATAAACCTCATTCACTTCTCACATACTCATACACACACCTTCAGGTCTCCATATGACTTATATGTTAGTGACTTTTTCATGCATGGCATATAGTAACTGGAGAAAAGGTTAAACATTCTCCCTTTTTTTTGTCAGTCGATGTATTGGGGCTTAACAGACGCTCAAGCCATAATTCTTCCTTTAATTCATTACAAACTCAACACCCATGTTTTCATTCTTTTCTTTCCCTGACATTTTCTATTGCCTAATTCTTACCTTTACTGTATGTTTCCATTTCCTATGTAGTCCAACGTATACGTACGTACAGTACCTACACCCATGCAACATATGGTGTGTAACACATAGGCTCTACAGTATGTAAATGGCCCTATGTAAAAACGTAACTTGAATAATCCTATTCAATTCAATATCATTTTTGATGCAGGAAAAATTAGCAGCACTTTTAATACAAAAGGTGCAACAATACGAATAAAACTGGCCAGGTGTGTTGTATTAGTACTGGTACGTGGCAAATTCATGACACTGTAAATCATTGATCCAACAATCACTAGACGTCTGCACTGTAACATACCGGGACACCAGAATATAGTCTTCCAGGTCCTGCTTGCTGAAAACATAATAGCTTCTTTTCTTTTAAACATGTTGATGCACTAATAGGCTTGCCACTCGCTCCACACTGTGCACACAAGCATGATGGCCTCTTCTGATTCAGATAAAGAGGCTGTTGATTGTTCTGAGCAGAGCATACAGGCTTGATTAAGGTCAAATATCTTTGTCATAATTATGACAAAATTATCGACTTTATTATGCAGTAGTGATGAGAAAATCCATTCAGTTATGTATTATTTTGTGCCTCAATACATGTAGGTTTTTTTTATACAGTATATGTACAATATGTATTTGATCTGGTGAAATGTTGCTGTTCCTCGATCATACCTACAGATACAGTACCTACTATTCACATATTGGCAGGTGGCACAGTGTCCAGTGTGGGAGGAGCCAATGATTTGCCAAGATTGTAGATTGAATTGGGCTATTTATAAATTCATAATAATAAATCGAACCGTACATACTGTAGGTATTGTGATACTATTGTATCTGGTGGTGCTGGTGATTCCCATCCCGATCATGCAGTCTGTTGAATGTTATGCAAAAATATAACATTTGTCTCCTTGTCTTGGATAATACAATACTCTGTTCCCGTACACCACACTCTTGGCACCCTGGGGTAACTTTTTCTGCTTTGCAACCAGGGGTACCAGGACCACTGCCAGACTGACGAAGCAGTTACTGAACATAAATAAAGGTTACTCTATTGTATTAAAGAAGAAAAAAACCTTTATTAGTCTGATCATCAAAATTATTTATTTACACATTCATATGCCAGTTAGGAAGTAGGGGTAAGAGTGCAGAGTCAGAGACTTGCTCACGGCCATTAGATGGTATGGGTACTAAAAAGTGTCGAAAGAAAGTGGATTTTCTGATAGGATCATAAAACACCATTTTTCATTATACTTTATGCTTCTTATCTCCCGATCCATGCTTCGTTTTTGTTGTAAATATGCATACACATTTAGATTTATCAGATAAAAGGAACACATTTGCTAAACACAATTTCATGCCCTTTTATGTAGTGGATTCATTCAGATGAAACTTGGCTAATTTAAATGTCACTTGAAAAGACAAACCTGAAAAGTCTATTATTTTAAAATGAAATTTTTTAAAAATATGTTGGGAACTTTTTTTCCTTTGTCGAATCAGAGACCAGGACACGTTGGGGATATCTTTCAAGCTGAAGTTACTCTTTATTGACAACTCGCCATCGCTGTAGTCATCCAAGTCTGACGGCCAAGTCTGTACACATGTGGCCATTAGAAAACTAACCATTTTGGGGGACAATAAAATAATTTCTCCAAAACGGAGAAATTTTGCAACATGAAATTTTAAGGGAAGCAAGATTGGTCACGTCAATGTTGCATAAACGTCAGAAGTAGCTTCATTTTTACACACATGTTCTGTATTACATGTACCTCATTTTACCCTTCCCTTTTCACCCAAATTCCCTTTCCCTACGTACCTGTTCTCCATGCTCACACTTATTTCCCATGTTCATGTTTCCCATTTTCAGCTTTTCAAGAGACATTATGCTTTTCATCTTTACTGTCGATCTAACCCATAAATAATGAAAATGGTTGGTTCTGTCTGACTTTACAGGACATGAATCATAGTACCTGAACGATTCAAAAGGTCTGAGACGACGTGATGAGACACAAGCTGTGCTTTTCTGCGCGAATAATTCAGTCAGGTGAGAGAGTGATTTAAATTATTTACGACCGTCCTCTGCCAGAGCTAATTCAGCATATTCTGAGCTTTCTCTGAGCCAGACCTATTGTGAGTTTCATCGCTGAGGGTCAGGGAGTCAGCTTAAGTTTACAAATGTGAAAAAAAGATACCAGTGATCTCACTCACCACTCGAATCAACAGCAGCACAACAACAATGAAGCTATCTGCCACACACACACACACACACCACTGCTAATGCATGCATTTAGCATATTCCTCCGACGATCGTTTCCTATAAGATTAACAGCAGCAAAGCACAGAATTGAAAAAACAAACAGGGAAAAAAAAAAAAAAACGTGTATGACTGACACATTGAAACGGAAGTATTTCCACAGAAGCAAACATGCATGTGATTGGATACGACAAGCACAATTTGCAAGGTTATCCAAAGCATAACCGCTCTTTCTTTCCTCAGAATTACAGTCAGAATTACAGGGATGTTTTTTAGACTTTAGACAAACGAAGGCCCCGAGGTTGGTGATGAGGGTGGGGGTTGCGGATGTGTACGAGTGGGGAGCGGTGAATGGGTGCAGGAGCGCATGTCAGAGCACATTCATGCCCACACACAGACACCAGCAGCAGGTCGCCAGCGTGACAGGAATGGAGATGAACGGCTGTCTCAGATGAGCACGATTTCCAATTCTGATGTTCATGCTCATCCTGCCATGTTCTGAGCAAAATTCTGAATGTTAACCTTGGATACTAGCTTCGTGGGATGCGAGAGAGAATATATATATGAAAAAATGTCAAAGTCTTTCCAGGTAGATTATACCAGTCAGGTAATCTAAACCTCATGGCTGTAATGATCAGGGATGGCTGGTGTCTCTGAGGTGTGGGTTGGCATGATCGAGCCACTTGGCTCATAGAGTCTGGGCAGAACAATTTATCACTAGAGTATTTTATATATAAAAAATACTCGTGATGTATAAGCTACATCTTTATTTTCAACACCAGACAAAAGCATGTCAATCTCTTTCTCTATAAGTAAAAAAAAATAAATAAATAAAATAAACAGCCCTCTCAAAGTATCCTTCTCAGTGTTTTTTGTAGTATTTTTAGCCCAGTCTCACTATATATGCAAGAAACCATAGAGAAATATTTCAGTACAGGAAAGACTTTTTATTTCAAAACTTCATATAGCAGAAATTGTCAAAATTTCACTCTGCAAAGGGTTTTCTCACGCTGTAAACTTTACAATGAAACAAAGACTATTTTTCCGCCATGCCAGTACAGCATAGTCACGTCTCACTTC
This sequence comes from Clarias gariepinus, assembly GCF_024256425.1. Classification (NCBI taxonomy): domain Eukaryota; kingdom Metazoa; phylum Chordata; class Actinopteri; order Siluriformes; family Clariidae; genus Clarias; species Clarias gariepinus. Next base: position 14,167,538 of record NC_071105.1, on the reverse strand, counting down.
ACACCTCGTACAGCGGTTTGTCTTTAGGGAAGTGAAAGACACTGTCAAAATGAAATCTGATGAAATTTTAATTATAGTTGTAAGGCATGAAAATCCAAAGCAGGACTAATCAATTTGCCTATTAAAAAAATTGTGGTTTAGTCAGTGGAAAGTGGCGTTACAGTAGCAGTCATCTTTATGCACCCATTAAGGGGTTGATGTTTTGGTATGAAAACCTCCCTCGAAGCATGATTTCAAATGTCAAAAGATTTTCCTTAAGTAAGCATTTACCAGAGGTACAGTAAAAAAAAATATGTCAAACTATGAATGAATTATTGACCCGAATTAAGTTAAGAAAAAAAAAACAAATAAACACATAGGCTTCGTGGTTAGCACTGTTGCCTTGTACCACTAGGTCCTGAGTTCATTTGTGAACGTGCTTTGTGGGTTTCCTCCGGGTTCTCTGGTTTCCTCCCACAGTTCAAAGACCTGCAGATTAGGCTAATCGGCGTTCCCAAATTGACCGGAGTTGTGTGAATGTGCGTGTGAATGCTGACCGGGGGTTCAACGGTCATACAAAAGGCGAATAAATACAATGGTGACCATTGGCCACCCCGGTCCCTAGTTGGTTCCTAAATTACGTTCCTTCTCAAAACAAAAGGTGGCCTGCTTGAACAACACACAATCAATTTTTGGTTAAACATATAAAGAGAAGATAAAGGTGCTAGCAAGGCATTAGTAATAACCTTTGTTATGATTAAAGTGAAGTGAAAAAAACGTAGCTAAAATTCTACACTGGTCACAAACTTGCTGAGGTTCTGTGACGGGTGAAAACTCAATGTGCTACATCAGACACTTTCTTAGGGGAAAAAAAGAAAAGAAAAAAAAAAGTGTAATCTACAGTACAATGACTTAGACTTCCCAGTCGTACTTATGACTGGTTAAAATGCCTCTCTAACATGGTCAAGCATGGGGAAAATCCAGCGTGGTGCTTTTACTTCTTTACTTTTCATTTTCAAAGACCAACATACAGTAAATCCAGACACAACCGAGTCAGGCATCAGCAACACCCGAAGAGGTGTGGGACAAATATCCATTAGCCCTTTCGCTTCGGCAGACAGTCGTTTAAAGGTTGTTTAAACACGATTCGCAGTCGGCCTGGGTCTGGCAGTCCTTGTGATAAGGCAGAAGAGAAAAATCTAGTGGTCAGGAATTAGCTTTCTTTAACAGGCAGCTGTCAATCACTGGCTCTCCGCAGAAAGCCCTTTCTCTCAAAGCACACTTTGCCAAGGAGATCCCCCTACTGAGCAGAGAATCCACTCCAAAACAAGCAGCTTACTAGAGTTAGGGTATATAAGGAGGGAGCAAGAAAGAGAGCCAGTTAAAAAAGGCACCAATTTGTTCCCACACTGCTCTCTAAAGGTTTGTGGCTTTCAGCTCTAGTCTCCAAGCAGCCACTAGCCACTTCACCCATACAAAATCTCAAAACCTCAGTCAAGGGATTGAAGAGCACAGTGTCTTTGTTCAGAACCGAGCTAACAAGGGTCTAAACACTCTCAGAGCTTAAAGTTCCCAAATAAAGATACACTGTATACTTTTTACTTATATATACACATACGTTCAAGTGTGCACCGTATGTAGCCCAGGTTGTCCTTAAATTAGTAACAACTACAGCTAAGTGACTACCAGTGCATTGAATGGGAAAGAGGGGAAATGAACACGTGATCAGAACTGACTAAAGATCTGAATCATTAATCTATGAGGCTGATCAGTGGTGCTGTATCTCAAATCTTTAGGCAATGCCTTTTCTATGTTCTTTATTCAAGCTTGAAGAAAAAAAAGAAAGAAAAAAAAAAAAAAAAACACAGCGCCACAATCACTAATCAAGATGGCTGCCTCTGCATCTGCACTTCCACCATTAACTCATCCTTCAGAGAGCTCCCTCTGCCTGACTTACACACAACATACCAAAAAGACTCTGGGAACCAACCAAGATTAAGTATAAACACACACAGTGTGGCTTTAAAGTATACAGAAGACTTGTGTGTAGAGTAATGATTTATAATAGTGTGGCACAAAAGAGGATGCACTGCATTCAGAGTCTGGTTTCTCTCAAGGTTTCTTCCACTCATCATCTCTGGGATCATCTCTTTTCCTCCCGTCATCGTTTATGGTTTCTCATTCATATTTTTCAATTCACAAGGATTAGTCAAAATAGGATCCACACTCTCGCTGTAGAATTTATTTTAATAAACTTATAGAAAAAAACAATTACATTATTTTTTATATAATTGCTTTGCTTTTCAATACACTTAAAGCCCAATCCCAATTCTATTTTCTACCCCTTTCCCTACCCCTCACCTCTTCCCCTTGTCCCTTGAAACGAAGTGGAAAGGGGAAGGGTTTAAGTATTTCCCCTAAGAAATGGGACACCACTACAACACTGTTATACGTTATCCTACGTATCCGTTCATTTACATGTACACATACAGTATGGCCGTAAGCAAAACAAACAATGCGTTATCAAATGCTCAGCAAACTGCCGTGCTACTGAACTTTCATATTTGTTTGTAGCATGCAGTAAAGTGTATATGACATAAAAATATTTTTTTGTAATATCGGTGCTATCCGCTAGCAAACTTTAGCGATTTTTTTGCAAACATTTCTTTACAGAACATCACCATAAAACAAACACAATACTCAAGGTAATATACATATAATGAAAACTTGTCATAAAAATCCTTATTAATGGCAAAAATTACTTAGATTTATGGGTCTGCTTGCTCGAGTAAGCAGCCATCTTGAAAATTTCGTTAGCCCTTCGTTTGAAGTGAGGTCCCAAAAAATCTTCGTTTGGAGGCCTATCTGGCCCTTACCCTTACCCCTACCCCTCCAACCAAAAGAGAAATGAGACACCCCTACCCCTTCACGTGAACGCGCCAAACGGAGGGGTAGAGCTAAGTGTAGGGGGGTAAGAGGTAGAATTGGGATTGGGCTTTAGTCCGTCTGTTAACAAGCTTTCATATTCCCCTTATTAAAAAATTTTTCATCTGAGCCTTGAGCCCCAAATGCACCGCTGTCTTCGATTCTTCATCAGAAGTGAATCTTTATCCCTTTGTCAGTTTTACAAAAACAGACCCCAAAAACCAAATCACTGCACTCTGCTCTTCTTTCGCGCAAATCACAAGTGGAGGAGTTACAAATGAACTGATGTAACACATTCACACCTGCACAGCAGTGACTGGGGAGACAGAAGTCTTGAATGGAAAGCGCTGATGTGTGTCGAGTCGAGTGCGGGCTACAGAAGTAATATGACTGGATATTTTGACTCGTCCTCATAAAACGATATCCTGATTTCTGTAAAACCATTTTATGAAGATGTCTATAGTTAAAAGCACTATAAATTATCTTTACAGATCATCTCCCAAATTGGTCTTCTCTAGACAAATCAGCACATCTTTAGCTTTGGTTCAAACTGGATAAGGCAGCACCGTCACAAATCCCATGAAAAAAAAGGGAGCCAAACATTAGCCTCCCAACGATCTGTTCCCAAGTTTGTTGTAAACACACCACTAATTGCAGCTGGCACTGGTACTTCCTCCATCGATGAATCAGAGAGACAGTTGAGAGCTATGGATTAGTTTCCTCATTTGTACACAGAAGTCACTACTGAGGTTTGCAATCAATGTCTTTTGTGCAGCTGAACTGTCCACATTAGCTGTCTAAGGATCACGTTCAAAGCTAATCAATACACTTTGAATACAGATAAATGTAGCGTATGTCACCAAGCAGAATTTAATTCCGTTTCATTTTAACGTGAAGATCAATTCACCCCAGGCCGTCTAGCAGTCGCGTAGGAGAGACGTTAGGATCATCAAAGACAGAACGAGAACAACAGCATACTGGGACATAGTAACTGTAAGTCAATAAATAGCTTAATTGGGTGCTTTAGGCTTGGGAGAGTTCAGGTTATCATAGTTTTATAGCCAAGGAGCCCTTAAAAGAAAACCCTCTCTGTACAGCTTTCTCTCATAAACATAATCCGACTAACGTCAGGCTCATTACATCGGTGTGTATAACATGTGGCTATTTATATTATTAGAGCCCTGGAGCTTTTTATTCTGCAACGTTTCACCAAGAGAAGACATTTTTATAAAAATTCATTAAAAACAAATTTATATTACATATAACACTACTTTTGTTTTTTTAATTTAATGAAGCTCAAATTAAATCTATTATCATTTAAAACACTACTGTAAAAACTTAAATCTATCTTTGGTAACTGAGCATCATACATTTCCCCCAATCATGGTTAAATAAAAAGACAAGTGTTAATAAACCTCCTCCAAAATCTAATTTTCTCCCAAATCTGTTAAACAAGTTTCTGAATGTTGCACAATATTCAGTTATCATTCATGCACCAAGTTTGTATGATAAAGGAGTCAAATACGGCAATAGTTTGATGACAAGAGCATACCTGTCATTTCATGCAAGTTAGAGCTGTGAAGAAAGTCTCATCAGCAGGGGGTTTCTACTGACAGACTGGAACAGGCAGCAAGATCGAAGTTCACAAGACAAAAAAGGTGATAATGAATTTACAATAATGATAAATGAACAGATATGCACACTCCACAGGAGAGAAGAACTTGGTGTAAAATTAAAATCGTCTTGAAGTGAATCCTGCCGTGCACATACCAGAACTTCAGGTGGAAAATGGCCTTAATCTACAAACCCAGGGACCTGATTAGTACCCATTTGACCTCTTAGTGGAGCAGGTGTATGTGTAATTGAGCACAGTGCTAGACTCTATTGATGCATCCCCGGGTTGAACCATTTCAACAGTACTCAATTTTGAAAACCTGTGGAGGGTGTCGATGATCTTTTGGAAAACTGTTAAGTCAGCAATCTTACCCTGTGCATGTACAGAACTACACTGAGAGATTCATCATATTATAACTGTATTAGTAATAATTTACTCAAGCTCAATGAAATATTCTAATATTTTGGGATACTACATCTGTGATTTTCATGAGCTGTAAGCCTTAATAATTGAAATAAAAGGTTTGAATACTGTCTCTAATAAATCTATTAAAACTACATGTACAATACGAGTCTCACTTTGTAAAGTAGGACTGGTCTCCCCTCCAGGGTGTACCCTGCCTCGTGCCCCGAGCATCTGGGATAGGACCCAGGTTTCCCGACCAGGATAAGGGATAAAGAGAATGAGTGAGTGAATTTTGTCCTCCGAAATCAAATTACACAATGAGGATGATGCAATAATTAGATACTTTAGCCAACAAAATCTCCATTCCATAAAAAACTACCGGATACAGCAGACGAAGAACCTGAACAAGTTATTAAAAGATCAAGGAAGGATGAAGGAGCTTTAAGAGGCCGGGAAGACGAGGAAGAATGAGCCCTACAGTTGGCAGAAATGTAACCTACTGGATTCTGACTATTGCTAAACAACAAAGAAGACAAAACTTGAAATTGCTTAATGAAACAGCACATCAACCCTTACAAACCCTGAATTGCATTGAGTCTCTTTAACCGTGGGCTTAAACTGACCAGTACACTTACTTTGGCCTGTTAAGGTAAAGTTGGGGATAACCGAGTCTCAGGAGAGATATGATTCTTTTGTTACCCAGCGTTGTGTCCTGATGCAAAGCATTCACCCCTCTCCGGTCATTGTGTGCGTTTGCCTCTCTTTGCGCGATTTACTCTTTGTACGACTTCTGGTGTCTCAAGGATCTACCTTCCAGCAGAATTTCTTTTTATTTTAAACCTTAATCCTAAACACCCGCACCACAGGCCTGCTAGCAGAGTATTTCATTAGACAGATCAGATCTGTTGGATTAGAGCTGGAAATGAATTCTATTGAAATGTAAATGTCCAGAAACGGGTTTAGTGATACCTGATTTGCAAAAGAAAGTGATTATTTGATTGTCAGTGTTACTTGCCGTTGTCATGGCTGTTGGTTGTACACTGCGATGAACTACTGAATAAGAAAAATATTTTCACTGGTGTTTGCAATCACTTTCGGCAAGATTTTTTTGGGGTACTTAAGCAAATGTATATCCATCAATAGCTTCTTGCAATGAATATTTTACAAGGGACACTCAAGTTGAACCGTTTTTTTTTTTTTTTCACTGTGCAGATTAACAGAAAACAGTTCTCTCTATATATAATCCCCTGATACATCAATGCACTTATCCCAGCATTTCACAGGTGCTTAGATACTGTACCATCAAGGTCGAAAGTTTTCCCAGTACACCGAAGCCATGATCAAACTGCCTGCTTCATGTTCAAAACACTGGCCTCTCAGGAACTCCTTTATTTGCTCAAACATGTAATAATCCCTTGGAGCCAGGTGAGGACTGTATGTATCAATAACTCCTAGGTAAGTTCCAATAATGTGCAAGTGGTGTTTCTGAATGATCATGTGTACAGTTCCCACAGTCTCTTCTATTTGGTGACAAGTTACCCTCCGATTTTCAAGACTCAGGCATTCCACTCGTTGAATGTTCAGGAAACAAGATCATTATCCACAAATCCATGGCCTTCCTTAAACCATTTGCACAATTTAAAATGTTTTACTGTGGCTGAGAGACTCCTCACCATGCTGTGCTTCAAGTCTTCTTTAAATGTCAATCGGTTTTACTCCATCATTTACAAGAAATGACTTGTTGTTTGACTTAACAACTGAAAATTGTATTATATCGAACAGTTTCATGCTAAACCATATTAAAAGCTAAAGTTTTAACGTTCAGATTGCGACTCAGCATCTCCCTCTTCCTTACGGTGAAATATTTATTACAATGCACACCAGTCTTGGCACCAGTTTCAGTGCTCCATTTAGGACAGAAGGCGAACAGATTTCCTCACCAACACAGTAGCACCAGGTTTCCTCTGCAAACAGCGTGCCATAAAATGGTAACAGATTTATCAAACTTAAAAATAAATAAATAAAAAAAAAAAAGAGAGAGATGATGTTTTTGAAGGAAGGTATTCTACACCACAAGAGACGACATTACCCCTTGAGCAATGCTGAGTGGAAAAAAAGCCTTGACAGCTGCTCCAGGTGCCAAAAGTTATGGCGTAAATGCTAATTTTCACACTGTAGCTCAAGCATCAGGTGCATGAATAAAGAAAAGAAACGTATTTTCCATAGCTCTACTTGCTGCATGAGGGAGCTATTCTGAGCTGCAGTTTTATAACTATAACTGCAATAACTTATACATTGGTATATGTTTTTCTTAGGAGAAAGAGCCTTTCAGATTTGGACCAGGCCAACAGCCGCATGAGTCACTTGCCCGCACTATACAGCTCCGACACATGATTTGACAATGTACTAAATGGGACTATGTTTGAAATATTCAGCTACACCAGTGGAACATTTCATGATGGGGGGGAATCATGGGGGGCCCAAAGCCTAACACAGGAGACGTAGGGCACAAGGCAAGGTAAACCCTGGACAGGGTGCCAATCTATCGCAGGGCACACACACACACAAGCTCATCCACATGCTACGGGTAGTTTGCGAACGCCTATTAGCCTATTAATCTGCAGGTCTTTGGACTGTGGGAGGAAACCAGAGTACCCAGAGGAAACCCACCAAGCATAGAAAGGACATGCACACTGATGCCTGGTGGGAATCAAACTCGGGGCCCTAAAGGTGCAAGGCGACAGAGCCAGCCACTAAATCACTGTGCCACCTTAGTAACATAGAAGCTTTCTCTGATAATTAAATGGCTTCATATCAGAAGTAAATGTGGATTTCTTTGTATCCAAATCTGTACTGTATGTTGATCACTCTAAAAATGTTAGATTTCACAAAGCAGAGAGCACAAAAATCTTTATTGATGCCCAAAAGAAGAGGAACATCTCTGAGGCAGAAGTTGAAGCATTTTTAAATCACATTTATGAGAATAAAATGACCTTGTAAAAATATTTTACAGCATATGCAGTGCAGAGACAGCACTGGAAAGGACCAAATTATGGAGAGAAACTATGAGGAAAAATTCAATGTCAGGCACAACAGAATACAGGTGAGGTCAAAAGAAAATGGTTTTATACAAAAAGTAATAAAAAAAAAAAAAAAAATGTATTGCAGCTAATCGATAACATTTCTTGACGCTGTGGCAAACAGAAGGCAGATGCCTCCTAAGGTCATATTCTGCCAACTTTTCTAGTAATGTCAATTCTGCTATGTGGACTGTTTTGACTTAGTCATCATCTGCACAGACCAACATGCTCTCCTTTTATAAGACATACAGTAGGCTGCACTCAGTTACGCAAGTTGTACTCCATACTCCCTGCTGCCAGATGAGCATATACTGTACATGTCTTTATATGTGTATATACACAGCATCAAATGTTTGGACACTTCCTCAATGCATTTATTTGTATCGTTTCCAGTCGACTCAAAAAAAAAATGTTTTAAATAACAATTAGTATTCAATTTTTCTTTCTTCAAAGTAGTCACCTTTTGCTTTGATGACAGCTTTGTACACTTTTGGCATTCTCTCAGTCAGCCTCATGAGGTAGTTTCCTGGGAATTCCCTGGGAATTCGGCAATCTTGAAAGAGTTCCCAGAGGTGTTGAGTACTACTTGGCTACGATTACTTCACTCTTTATTCCAACTCCTCCCAAACCATCTCAGTTATATTTAGATCGGGTAGTTGTGATATTCTGATGCAGCACTCCATCACTTCTTCTTGGACATAACTTACATAGCCTAGAGGTGTGTTTGGGGGTCATGTCCTGGTAAAAAACAAATGATGGACCAACAAATGGATGAACCAAAATCACCAACAATATCACCAGCAGAGAAGCCCCACACTCTAGACCTGGCACTTATTTAGTAAACAGACACAATTTTAGCCAATAAAACATTTATTTAGTTCAAAATGTGGATGCAGAGCCTGTCCGTGTTTCGTCTCACGGTAATGTGTGTCTGTCGACAACAATTAAACGAACAATTAAATGACGAAAATAAAGAAAAAAATTATTTATATTGTCTTACCACACCAGGCCTTACCCCCACCATGTTCTTCCACGCTAAACTAAAGGTACTTATATATAAATAGGAATACCGCTGATTGAAGCTCCTTTCACCAATGAGAACCCTTTCGGCACACCTTGACCTTTCGGCACGCTTATTGCTCCAGCCTGCAGTTATCCCTACTTAGAAGAACGTGACTGGCTCCCACAGAGCCCTGACCTCGACCCGTCAAGCACCTTTGGCATGAACTGGAATAGAGATTGTGAGCCAGGCCTTGTCGTCCAACACCAGTGCCTGACCTCATCTGCTCAACAGAATGAATGGACAAGAATTCCCAAAGAAACACTCCAAAATCTTGTGGACTGCCTTCCAAGAAGAGTGAAAGATGGTATAGCTGCAAAAGGGGGACCAACTTCATTTTGAAGTATATGTATTTGGATACAATGTCATTGCAGGTCCTGGAGGAAAGTTGTTTCGTTTCACTGTGTACTAACTGTATATGGTTGAAGTGACAATAAAGCTCACTTGAACTTGAAGGTTTGGCCAAATACTTTATCCATTTTGCCACAACTCCCAGAAGCATTTATGTGTTGCTCTAATCTGGGGTGCTGTAGCTGACTGTGCCAAGCTGTCATCAAAGCTAAATGTAGCTACTTCCACTGAAGGAGAAGGTGTGTCCAAACTTTTGACTGGTCGTGTGTGTCTGTAAAAGTAAGTGTTAATTCTATGTGTTTTGGGTAAATACCTTTTAATTATCTAATCATAGTGTATCTAGGCAAATACAACCTCAGACAAATAACTTTTTAAAATCGAACCAAAAAATGTGAAATAATAAAGTACCTCCATGATTTAATTCCTTGTAGATCCACCTTTAGCAGCAATAACTTGAAGTAACTAGTGACTTTCATTTTCCCCCTCTAAAACCTCTATCCTTTTATTAAAAATAAGAATGATAATTATAAATCTCACACATGAAATGCATTTCTTTTTTTTTCGACCCAGCACCTGAGGCAGCACATTACTGGATCCTAGATTCAGATTTATGGGCTGGACTTAGACACATTGCCTCGTTCGCTTCACTGGACATTATTCACGGGCCTCTGGTAATAAGGAGCAGAGAAATTGAACCATTAAGGGAAAGTTTAGCTAATCAGCAGTGTAATATGTAGGTAAGAGGTGTCCAGGTAAACCTTTACATTTGGATGGAGGCACGAATATGCGTATATATGTATATATAATTCTTTGGTGTGTCGATTCATGTATCACCACACTGACTACAGAATCGATTTACATTTATAATTACTACATTAATGTACCAGTCAAACAGCCAGGGAGCTTGGTCAGCCATGGCCGATCAATTTTGACAATTAATTCTGTTACATTTTCTCTTTCCATTTACTCTTACACCAGTCTTTAAACACTGCGAGCACCAATTAGTCTAGAAACGCAAATGTTAAAAGCTGCAGGAGCCCTGATTTGGACACTCAGTATCACAAAAGTATAATGCGGAACCAAACACCAAACCTGTGTTTTTATGCTTTACACTGTATATTTGTGCCAAAGGTGTACAAGACTCACTTTACCCACTTTGTCAGACTTGTGAACAAATCTGACTTATGAACGAGCTTCAAGACCAGAACTTGTTTGTAAGTCGGGGACTTACTGTAATAATAGTGAACGAATGCTAAGATAAAAACACTTTAGAAATATGACCTTTTTTGTTAAAGGTTATCAAAAGGGTCTTAAAATTGTAATACATTTTTATATCGAATCTGGATACTTACAGAATCACAATATTAATAAAATCTTAGGTACTGGTAGCTGATAATATTGGTGACCAGTGATTCGCATCCCTAAAACATATCATACAAATGGAGAATCACAATTTACTTATGAAAGTGATTAATTAATTAATTAATTAATTAATTAAATACAAATCACAAGTCCCAGGTTAGGTATACTCTCTAGCACAAAGCAAAGAAACATGGGAATAGAAAAGCATTTTGCTTAGAAATCATCAGAGCAAGTACACCCAATGAAGACTGTGTCCCTGTGTCTTGTTTACAGCCACCCCATGGGCTCCTGGGTAATGAGTTTATCTCCCAGGCCTGCCAGCTCAGTGTGTCCAACCTGGGAATTCACCTTCTGCTAACAAGGACATCAGTTAGGTAAAGTTTACGCAGCCATATATGAAGGTCAGAAAATTTAAAGTACTGAGATGCATTTAACTCAACTTAGACTGCAACACAGTAAAACTGCAATGCTTCAGAAATTATTTAGGTCTCTTTTTCTTGTCTGATGCAATTCTTATTCCCTACTTTGTTAAAACCACAGGTCAAGATTTATTTATCACCATTGTTATCGTCATCACCACATTTTGTAAAACAAGCTTGAAATTCATCGTCAATAGACAGACACCAAAATGCAAAAGTTCTGCTATTCAGTTGCACCCAGTCAGAAACAAGAAGCCATGCAAATATTTGATTACTCATGGCAGCCTAAAATAAAAGAATATTAAAATAAATACAACAAATATAAATAATACAATAATTTGTTATCAGAATAATGCTTTATACACCTAGGCTGCATGATCATAATGTGATATTGTATGTGCTGCTATTAGATTATACAATTAATACAGTTAATATAACAAATATATATAAAAAAGAAAAACCTAAATATTTGATAGTATTATGGACTCTAAGCTAAATTTTACTGCCAGAAACTTGTCAATCTCAACTATAATATAACCATGATGCAGGCAAACATGCAGAAAGAATATATTTATTCCGAAAAAAGATAAACATATTTTATCAACATGTGTTTACATGGATAATATTTATCTACAGAATGGATTATTAAAAGGTTTACACCCACTGCTCTTATTCCAAATGAAAAATCATTCCAATTGGGCCAGATCAAGTCAGATTATTTTGACTAAAGGTTATATAAGGGGAATTTTATTCTGATTGGGCAATTATTCCCATTTTTAGTAGAATATTAGGGTTCATGGAAATGAACTCATTTACACATTAACAACAAGCTATATTACAGGGGTTTAGAGTCTGGTTCACCCAAAAGTGGGGAAAAGACAGAAACTTGCATATTCAATTCTAACAGCAGCATACTAGTTGTTTTTTCTAAATCTGTGGTGTAAGTGTGTTATAAGCAGCAAAAACCCAACATTTTTTGGTTTTAGTTTTGCCAAAATTTAGCCACAGCAACATCTTACGGATTTTCCCAAACCACCACACACATGCAACTGATTTTCTTGTTATGAGCTTCATACTGTTGTAAGTCTGTACTGTAACTGACTGATGTGTGTTGTAAAAATCAACAACAAGTTCTGTTATTGCATCCAATTCTGGGTCAAAATAGAGAAACACTGCCTCATGCTGTAACAGCTCTATTGCTGGACTGTTATCAGATGCATGTGTAAGTCACTCAGGGAAAAAAAGCAGCTGAATAAATGTAAATGTAAAAATAAAAAAAAAAATTCCAGCAGCTCGAGTGTTTGTGGGGGACTGAAAAGCCTGTCTGTGACACGTACACCAACTGGTTTCTGGCACACGCAAGTGTGCCTGCTGTGCTAACAAAAATATTTTAGTGGTAACGCTCACGCATTCAAGCTGAGGTTGAGTACTGCAGTGAGATACGGCCCGAAATACATCAGAGAAACGTTTGATTGTGTACGACGTGTTTGAAGTGTCCAACAGTTACAGGGGTTTGCATTAAACATATGTCCAATATACAAGTAAATGCTTTCTGGAAGCATGCTGAATTTTTCATTCTTGCCATTGTTGAGAAATAGAATGTTAAAAATAAAAAAAAAACGAGCCTCAATGTACTCTCTTAAACAATTTACAAGAAATGATTCCCCCTTCAGAAAAGGTTAGAAGTAGATGGATATAACCATCTGAATTATCCTTACAGAAGCATTTTTATTAGAATACAAGTCTCAGACGAGGCTTGGCATTTGTAGCTGAATGTCAGCTATTATACTGTAAAACCATATATAACCAGTGTGCGCCACTGAAACTTTAGCTAGACCATAAGTCAGGGTGCAAAGCCTGTCCTTAAACCATGTGTTCAGTTTAGTTTATGGATTTTTAGGTTGACCACAGGCATAACATATCACTTACAGTAAGTACTGTACTAGAGTGCAAGTCTTTCAATGTCTTTTTTTCTCTGCATTCACTGAATCATAGATATATATATATTTTTTTTTAAATTTACATTAGGTTTATATGTACTGTACTTCACATTAGGCTTCCATGCAATACAGCGTGAAGACCTAACCATTATTAGTGGATGATGGCTTCATCTGTGGCTTTGACATGGTACAATGTTTACCCTTTTATATTATACAGTAGCTGAAACTCACTCGGTCGGTCACCCGGTCACGCTCAGCCAGGATCCCATCCCAGGAGAGATTAGCCACGAGGCGGGGTAGACCATGGATGGGGTTTTGAAAGCAATTTGGGAACACCGATTACAGTAGCCTAATCTGCATGTCTTAGAACTGTGGAAGAGAACAAGATCACCTGGTGGAAACTCCATGCACACAGACTAAAATTTATGGAACAAAATCATAAACGTTTTTAGATGGTGAGAGATTTATGCTGGATGTTTCAGATGTTGATGTAAAATATGCTTTTCATTAGCCATGTTTCCATAGACAATATTTCTTTAAGCAGATTGAAATCATTCTGATTAAAGAATCCAACTGAACTGTTTTAATGGACGCTTAACCAATAGGATGTGTGTTTATTGGATCAAAGCATTTAATCAGAATAAACGTTATTATCATCTGCCAAGTGGTTTTGCCTGCTCTGAAGTGTTTAATCAACCATAAAAATAAAAAAAGAAGAAGAAAAAAAAGAAGACTGCTTTCTTCCACTTTGGGGTTTGGTTAGGCTTACCATCTTCTTCTTTCGGCTGTTCCCTTTCAGTGGTCACCCCAGCAAATCATCTGCCTCCATATAACCCTATCCTCTGCCTTCTCTTCACTCACACCAACTTACTTCATGACCTCTCTCTCTTCTCTTTGGTCTTCCTTTAGACCTCCAGACTAGCAGTTCCAATGTCAACATCCGTCTTCCAATATATTTACAATCTCTCCTTTGAACATGTCCAAACCACCTCAATCTGGCCTCTCTGACTTTATTTCCAAAACAGCTAACATGGGTTGTCCCTCTGATGAACTCATTCTTGATCCTATCCATCTTTCCTATCCACTTCCAAGGAGAACCTCAATTTCGTTTTCGCTGATACTCTTGTCACACCTGACACTTTTCTTCACCTATTCCAACCTGCCTGTACCCGCCTCTTTACCTCCTTTCCACACTCTCCATTGCTCTAGACCATTAACCCTAAGTACTTAAAGTCCTGCACCTTCTTTACCTCTGCTCCCTGTAGCCTCACCGTTCCTTTTAGGTTTCTCTCATTCACACACATGTATTCTATACATGTATTGCTACACCTAACCTTCAATCCTCTGCTTTCCAGCATGTACCTCCATCTCTCTAGATTTTCCTTCATCTGTTCCCACTACAAAGCACAATGTTATCTGCAAACATCACCTCCACCTTAAACTCTTCTGTCACACCTACAGCACATCTCACCACTGATGCAGCTTTCATACATGTCCTGCATTACTCTAACACACTTCTCTGCCACTCCAGACTTCCTCATACAATACCACAGCTCCTCACTCGGCACCCTGTCATACACTTTCTCTAAATCTACAAAGACACAATGAAACTCCCTGTTACCTTCTCTGTACTTCTCTATCAGCATCCTCAAAGCAAATACTGCATCTGTGGTACTCTTTCTAGGCATGAAACCATATTGCTGCTCACAATTGCTCACCTCTGCCCTTAACTAGGGTTGGGTATCGTTGGTTTTTTTCCGATACCGGTGCCATTTACATATAGATACTTTTAAAACGGTACCTGTGCCATAATGGTGCCTGAACCGATACTTTACAAAAGCCACAAAAAGATGGTGGATGACTCAAGAATACATTTTTATTGAACAAAAAATTGAAGGCTTAAAATTAAACAATATATTAAAAGTTTAATATTACTGTTGTACTACTAATACTAGCTGGAAAACCATAATTATAAACAGAATCCACGTTACATTAGTATTTTACAAATCGTTTGACCATTTGTTAGCATGAATGCAAGATTTGCATTTGCGATTAACATTACATTAGCCTACTACTAACCTGCGGGAAGGCTGCTGTCATCATAATCGTCGAACTCCTTTTTGCTACGGTTGGTATGATCAAGGCTGGGGTCGTCCACACCGATAGTGCCAGCTGTTGTCCGCAAGCTGTCAAACACGGTGCATCCCTCTGCTTTTAACTTTATTCCGCATCAAATGTTTCATTAGATTTTACGTGTTTCCCCCTTTGCACGCAACTGCTGTAAAACATTTGCTGCACGTCGTGGTGTCGGAATCCTTTCTTGTAAAATATAGCCATACTTTCGACTGTTTAGTTTTGGGCATTTTAACGAAAGTTGATTAATTTAGCAAGCTAAGATAGCGGTAGACCATCTGCTGCCATCAAAGCAAGTGTAACGTTAGTTGCTGCATTCACGCGCATCTCAGATGGTCTCTCATTTCCTGATAATTTGTGCTTTTATTATTATCTAATCTAATAAACTTTTAATCTACAAAAATAAAATGGATAGTAACATTACTGCAACAATGTTTTGGATTTGTATTGTCTAAGCTTTCAGAAGTTCTCAAGATCATTCTAATTAAGGAAATCATTTATTTTTCCAATCATTTCTGAGACCCCATGAATGCAGTATTTAAATTTTACTAGCGACCATGTGTGTTGATAAATCTGATGCTTATTACGACTGTGTCATCATAGCCCCAGAGAACAAATATTCCAATCGACAGTTTAGGCTTTTAAATGGCACCAAAATGAGGCACCAAAATTCGCGTTCTGTTTTGGTCCGGTATATACCGGTTATATAGGTACCGGTGCCGTTTTGGCACCGGTTTTCGGTACCCAACCCTACCCTAAACCTAGCTTCCACTACTTTTTCCCAAAGCTTCATTGTATGGCTCATCAGCTTTATTCCTCTTTAGTTGCCACAGCTCTCCACATCCCCTGTGTTCTTAAAGATCGGCACTAATACACTTCTCCTCCATTCCTCTGGGATTCTCTCAATCTCCAAAATCTTGTTAAACAGACTAGTCAGAAACTCTACTGCCACCTTTCCTAACTACCTCCACAGGTATGTCATCAGGACCAACTGCCCTTTTACTCTTCATCCTCTTTAACGCCCTCCTCACCTTCCTCTTACTGAGACAGTCACGTCTTCTACTCTTTGTTCCCTTTCATTTTCCTCATTCATCAACTCTTCAAAGTACTCCTTCAATCTTCCCATCACCCTCCTAGTACTTTCAGTATATGTTCATCCCTATCTTTAATCACCAACATGCTGCACATCTCTACTGTATCTCTTTGCCTCGCCAACCTGTACAGATCCACCTCTCCCTCCTTACTGTCCAACCAAGCATACAAGTCCTCATATGCTCTTTGTTTGGCCTTTGCCACCTCCACCTTACGCTGCATCTCCCTGTACTTCTATCTACTCTCTTCAGTCCTCTCAGAGTTCCACTTCTTCTTAGCTAGCCTCTTTCCCTGTATACACTCCTGGACTTCATCGTTCCACCACCAAGTCTCCTTGTACACTTTTCCCTTTCCTAATGATGCACCAAGTATCCTTCTACCTGTCTCCCTGGTACCTTAGCTGCAGTGTCTAGTCAACTGGAAGCACCTCCTGACAACCCAGAGCCTGTCTCAACTCCTCCCTGAAAACTGCACAACATTCTTCCTTTTTTAACTTTCTCTACTTTGTCCTCTGCTTTGCCTTTGTGCAGCACCTCATCTAACTCACTCCAAAATTTCTCCTTCTCTTCTAAGTTACATATTACCTGTGGGGCATAACCACTAACACTGCATATCAAACCATCAGTTTCTAGCTTCAGACTCATCAACCTGTCTGATTCTCTTTTCACCTCTAGAACGTTCCTTACCAACTCTTCTTTCAGGATAACTCCTACTCCATTTCTTTTCCTATCCGCACCATGGTAAAACAACTTGAACCCTGATCCTAAGCTTTTAGCCTTGCTACTTTTCCACCTCTCCACTTCTCCTGGACACATCGTATATCTACCTTCCCTCTCTGCATCATGTCAACCAACTCTCTTGCCTTCCCTGTCAAAGTCCCAACATTCAAAGTCCCTACTGTCACTCCTAAAGTCTTGCCTTTCCTCTTCTCTTCCTGCCTACGAACACGCCTTCTTCCTCTTCTACCAACAGTAGCCCAATTTCCACCAGCACCCTGCAGGTCAACAGCACCGGTGACGGTCGTTGTTAACCGAGGCCACGACCGATCTGGTATGAAAATCCTGTTAATGATTCGCATCATTTGATTTGGCAATTGTTTTATGTTGGCTGCCCTTCCTGCTACAACCCTGTGCATTTATCCAGACTTGGGACTGGCACAAGAAGATGCTGGATTGTGCCCCCCTGTGGTAGCAATTGGTTAGGCTTACCATCTTTCCGATAGATCCTGCCTTGATTGGTTACAAGAATTCAGTCTCATCTATAATCGATTAGATGTTTATTATGTATAACACTACTCTCCCGTCTTCATTTGGAATAAAACTTTCAAGTAACTCAACACGTGCAAAGGCAATTACAAGCGCGGTAGAATGCGACCTTATTCAGTGGTAAAAAACTCAGTGGTTTTAGGCATTTAATTAGCGTGCTAGAACCGCGCTACGAAATCCCAAGTAGGACGCATCTCACAGCTACGGTGATAACCTCCATGTACAATAATGTGAAGGAGAAAGTTATTGAAGGTCTTAGCAGTGCACATTTAGTAGCCTTGACTACAGATTGCTGGACCTCCAGAGCAACACAGAGCTTCATGACTGTCACAGCGCATTACATTAATGATGACTGGGAAACTGATAATGCAAAGAACATTGTCAATGCAGCTGGATTGTCTCCACACATTGGATTTTTTGCCCACACTGTGAATCTGGCCTCCCAGAAGGGTTTGGGAGTAAACCAGATTTCTTTTGGGTAGAGTCAGGAGGGTGGTCACTTTTTTCCACAGAAGCACCACTGCAGCAGCGGTCTTAAAGTCAAAACAAGACATGCCTTAGTTTCCTCCTCACACGCTGGTTCAAGATGTCATTACAAGGTAGTCACCAGGTAGTGGAACACTCAGTTATGACATGATCACACACTATTTAGAGCAACAAGCTGCTATCTATTCTGCACTTGCAGAAAAAGACAAAAAAAAAATGCTAAAGACCTCATCACTCTCTCTGATCAAGATGTGACTGTTCTGGAAGATGTATGTCAGGTACTGAAGCCCCTGAAAACAGTTACAACCTTGATGAGTTCCGAACAGCAGCCTACTGTGTCTATGGTCATGCCCCTACAACACACCATCCTGACATCTTTGAAACACAGTGACACAGATTCAACAATTGTAAAGGATGTTAAATCTGCTATAGAGGCAAATTTTGAAGAGAGGTATTCAGACCCAAGACTTCAACAGTTCCTGAATGAGAGCACTGCCTTGGATCCTAGGTTTAAAACTTTACCCCGCCGGGATGACATATCTCGGAATGAGATCTTCAATCGTCTGGAGGAGAAAATCTTGCAAGAGCACTCCACACAGGTATGTGATTCTAATAGGCTAATGTGATTAAGTTAAATTAGTTTGTTTTTTGTATTTACATAATTTCACATTCATAATATTTCATGAATAGGACTAATCACAATATCCTTTCTGTTTGTTGTTGTCCACTTAAATATAATTTCTGCCTGTTTATTACCTTAAACAACAGTGTTTTGTGTGTGACTATTTCAGTCTCATGCCTCAGGAGAAGGATCCAGCCAAAACCCTGCAGAGGATACAGACACTGTAGAAACCAGTGGAGGCAGCCCCCCAACAAAGAGAACCACACTCAGTGAACTGTTTGGTGATTTTTTCAGCACAGCCTCCACTGCATCATCATCAGAAACCAAACCATGGCCTGATGTTGTAAAAGATGAGATTGAGCTATACAAAATGGTTAAAGTAATTTCTGTGGATTCAAATCCACTGAAATGGTGGAAAGAATGAGAACCAGTACCCAAATTCGTCCAAGCTTGCCAAACGTTATCTTGCTGTACAAGCAACAAGTGTGGCAAGTAAAAGAGTGTTCTCAACAGCTGGGGACATTGTGACATCTCAAAAAGCAGCCCTCTTCACAGAGAATGTGGACATTCTCATTTTCTTAAAGAAGAACATGAAACTACATATAAAAAAAAATCTGCCCATATAAATGTAAATAGTTCATATTTTTGACAGTATTTTTGCAATATTTTTAGCAGTTCTCTTTTCATATTCCTCTTTAACAAGAACTTGAAACTGCTATTTTTTCGTGAACTTGAACGTCATCATCTGTGAAGAAAACTGCAGTTACAAAAGCGAAATTAGATGGCAGTGGCAGGTTATTTTGTATAAGTTTCCAATTGACTGACGATATAAGTTATTGTTACATTATATCGTGAATAAACATTTTAAATTTTACAATGTAGTGTGTGGTACATTGCGAACAAAGGTCAGTTATTATTATATTGCATAAAAGTCTTAAAATGGCATAGCTTGTGCTTTCAAATTTTTCTTTTTTAAATCGAGAATCAAATCGAACCGTGACTTTAGAATCGAAAATGTAATCGAATCGAGGATTTGGAGGATCGTGACACCCTTATTGTAATGTGAACGTGGCCTTAGGTTCTGCTGAATGCAACTTTTTATCAAATTAATTGGCAAGAAAAACATGGGAAGTAGTGCTGCGTATTTTATATTACTTAAAACATACAACAGCTTTTCCAAAAAATACAAACCGTTTCTATCTTTTGCAAATACTCATTTCGCAAGAGTATCGTTTGTTCTTCGTTTGGAAAGTGGAAAAGACTACTGGTAGTGAAAAAAAAAAAAAAAAAAAAAAAATGCTCGTTTTGTATCAGCATTGCAATGTTTAAATACTTTTAGCAACTTTTTTTTATTTATAAAGACTTTAAAACTTGATAATATAGCTGGTTATGTAATGTCAATCATCATTAGTGGTGTTGAACTGATAATGGCAATGGAACAAAAATCGAATCGAAACGACAGCTATTATTCAGAGCTCTCCTGGGAACGGGGATCATGTTGGAGCTTTTATTTGCTCAGAGGGACAGTGAATGTATTTATGATTTGTCCATCCCTGTGGCTGTCATTGTTTATTTGAATCACACATATGACGGATAGACAGCACTGCATAAGTTCAAAAACTGATTCAACATTGCTCAATAATTTCTGATTATCCACTGGAGCGTACTGTTCCCAAAACATATTCGACTGACTACACTACACGTTATTTGCATCAAACTGATTGAATTCCACGCCTCAGTTGTTTAATCTCTTTGCAAATAACATGGAGCTCAAGCAGCGTGCGTTTTAACTGGCTTTTCTCCTTATCATTTTAATCACAAAGTCTTCTGCCTGTGTACATTACAGAGATTTATACCCAACTCGTGTCTGCTTTTCATCCAAAAATACAATGCCCACTTTAGTTTATTTGAGAGTATTGTACATCACTTGCCTTACCAAACATACTTTAGGTTAATCAAGATCATTCAAGTTTTTTTCTAATAAATAAACCACATACTTGTTAAATGAAATAGGACATGTATGAAAAAAAAAAATCAGAAAATGTATATTCCATAAGATCAAACCCAATCCATTCAGCATAGCTGAACGACTGTGTGTGCAATACTGCTTAATTTAAAAATATTCCTTTTAATACACAACAGGTAATATTCAACAACACTTGACTGAATGCTCTAAATGATCCTAGTCTGCACATTCCACAGTAGCATTGTGTGAAGACAAGAAAAGACAACCTGATTGTAAATGTAACATTGCTTTATTGTATAGGTCACAAACTGGTAGAGAAATTTGATAACTGCAATCCAACACATTGCACGAGTTTAGCAGGTCTTAAATCAGAAGCATCAAATCTTATCCCCAAATAGCTGGCGTGATAACAGGTTTTCATTGCAGCCAAGCAGGAGACATAGCTGCTAGTCAGTTGCAGACCAAGATCAGCCAGGGGGCAACCCTCCAGTTCTGAGAAACGTGCCAAAACGTGAAGTTTATTGAATGACCACTAGGAGATGGCTCCTAAAATAAGCCAATAGAAATAAAACCTTTGCAGCCTGGCGCCCCCCCCCAAAAAAAAAAAAAATGGTTTCACTCTCTATTGGTAGATTTCTCATTTATGACAACTGTACAAGGGTGAATTTACATCTAACTCATTTCAGTTGAAATTATACTAAGCCACAAAATGAAGCATAATTAGGGGCATGGTTAATTTGAGTAACAGCTGTCAGATGTCAAACCGCTGGCTGTCTGCTATGCATTACTTTAACTAACCAGCTAACAGATCATTGCAGTTTAACTTGTAGGAGTCGACAAGACAATGCGCAGGGTGTGAATGAGTGAGTGAACCGCCTATACCGCTTTATCCTGTCTACAGGGTCGCAGGGGTCTGGAGCCTATCCCAGGAGACTTGGAGCATGAAGCAGGGTACTCCCTGGACAGGATGCCAATCACACACGGTCATTTACATACTATGGACAAGTTGGGAATGTCAATTAGAATAATATGCATGTCTTTCACTACACAGAGACCCTAAGAGTGAACCCGGAGTGCAATGCCACTATGCCACCTGGCCGCCTGATGGAGTGCAATCAAATGCAAAGTAACATTAGCGTATAAATTAACATTAGATACCTTAGCATTATAACCAAGTTAAAGCTAAGCTATCTAGTCTTGAGGTAGCTCAGGATAGTAAGCATGTTCCAACAGCCAAGCTCCACTTACTCCACCCATTTGCCCATTGATGCATTTACCAGGGTTTAGGCAGAGTCAGCTTCAACCAAGATGGCAATGAAAAGAGCTCCCACAGTCAGCTTCGAAACTGCTCTTAAACATAAAATTAAATAAAAAATCTATAGATGATTTAATGGAGGGATTGTCTGGTTCTTTGCGAGATTAAACAGACTTTCTTTGTGGATAAAATTCTGCATCGCTGTTTTACAAAGATCACATACCTACAGCAAATAAAATCTGTTTTGTACATCATCACAGGACTGGAACTTTTCATCGAGATGTTTGACTAATACCAAGAAATCTATTTCCCCTTAAAAAGGCAGCGAGTCTACAGTGACCCACTAAACAATGTTGTTTATTAGCAATGTCTGACAATGAAATGGCCAGTCGCTGGTGTAGGTACATGGAGAAAGAGGGAAGCTAAGAGCTTTTCATCTCCTAATGAAGTACGCTATGTGGGAGAAATCTAATACAGTCTAAAGTCTAGTGACTATAAAATCAAAACCATAGAAGGCAAATATTTCAGTCAGATTTCATTTGTGTCATCTGTGAGGCTGCACGTGTGAGAAGGCTCTATGCTCATCCATCAATGCAGTCTGCCCTCAATTGGCTCTGCTCCATTCGATTTAATTAACTCCCGTCTTAATAGAGTGATTCATATCTCCATACACATTCTGTACATGGTTGGTACTGCTAGCATATGACGGTGGCTTAAATAAAAATCTACTTACTCGAATTAAAAGAAGCATTGCGTGCACCATTCGGAATTAAACAAGGTAATTGGATTAACGTGGCCAGCCGTCCAAAATGCCACTTCATCTGATTGCGTAAAATGCTCCAAGTGGAAACAACTGCATAATAATACGCAACTTAGTCTGTGGAACCCCAGCTAAAATCAGATGAACTTAATGTAGTAAAGAGTGAACCACAAAATATTACTTTAACTGGGTTTTGACACACATATTTTCACCATCTACTAACAGAGACCTATATATTTTTAAAAATTGTGTTTTTTTTTCCAAAAGTATTATCCTGATTTCTATTTTTCGCATATTTTTCAAAGTTAAACAAATTTTAATATTACACAAAGATAACCCAAGTAAATATAAACTATTACTTCCAGAGCAGAACGATAGCACATCCATAAGTTCATAAAGAACCCAGAACGACATCTCAAGAACTGCAAGCCTCACTTGCCTCAGTTAAGGTCTGTGTTTATGATACCAACATAGGAAAGAGCCTGGACAAAAGTGACATCAATGGGAAAGTTCCAAGGCAAAAACTAATACTGACCAAAAAAAAAAAAAAAACAAAGGCATTTGTCAAAAACATCTTGATTGAAACAAAAGTTTTATCTTTTTGCAAAGTGTGCGTCCCGTTACATTTGGCGTAAAACTAACAGCATTTAATAAAAAGAACTTCATACCAACAGTCAAACATGGTGTTGATGGTGTGATGGTCTGGGCTTCAGGATCTAGATGCCATAAATAATGGAACCATGAATTCTGCGCTCTAATAAATGAAATCATTTAAAACTTGCATTTTGTATCTACTTGGGATATTTTGTTTTTGTTTTTTGAGGATCTGAATGAAAAGTGTGGCAAACACACACACAGAAAAACAAAAAAAAAATACTTCTTTACCAAATACTTTTTCCCAGCACTGTCTAGAACGGAGTTCCTGTTATCGCTTATGTTACAGCAGCTGTAAGCACTTTACCCCTCACTTGTGTCACCAAGAAAGCACATTATCCATCAATCGACTTAAAGTTGGTTTTTAAATTGTGTAAAAGATTAACAGATATCAAAGTTAAGTCTTGACATTGAGTTGTTGGAAAATGCAGTTATGGTAGATTGAGTGGTTACAAGTGGTGGGTAATTGTATTAATTTCTTTATTTTCATCATAAATTAATAGAGTTGGATTTGCAGACCACTGAAACAAGGCCAAGACCAGAGCCAATGAAGCCAAGCTAAGATCGAGAATGACAACCAACACCAAGACAAGATCAATGCCACACACAAGGGCAATGATCTATGTCAAGATCAAAGTAAGAGTGATCAAAGTGAGACAGGACCAAGTAAAAATTTACTTCAGTTTATGATAAAATGCAAAACTATACATTTATGCACTCAATACAGTTATCCAGAAGCACAACACTACAATTTTGTCATTGCTCTATAATTTGACATAAAGTACTAGTTCTATTTCTATCCTTATTGATAAGGACATTTTTAGCTGTTTCAACATTCTATTATTTACTAAATTTCTCATAAACCCAACCTTAATCATTTTCTCCACACGTTTGGTTACAAAACATGATATTATCCTTCTCGTGAGCGAGACTGATGCTAGAAAATCTTTCATGTATACCTAAAAAGAAATGTGTGCTCACCTATGACTTTTCATTTAATAGAGTAAATAATAATCAACATCAGTAGAAACATATAGAACTGGGAGGCACAGTCATAATAAACCCGTAGCAGAATTCACATTAGCAGGACATAGTACAAGGTACTACAGTAAATCCATATTTTTTTCAATGCAAATCAAGCATTCAGTGTTGAGCATGCTGATTCCTCTTCACAGGGTAGCGCTAATGCAAAAGAAAAGCAATACAAAATGAGGCTAAAATTACAGTGGAAAATGCACACACAGTACAATCAAAAAGAACTGTTCGGTCCTTAAAAGGAAATTACACACCCTACTCGATACGATCAGACCAAGTCATATTACTCTCAGCAACACGGTGTGTCTCTCCCCGACATATTTATGAAGAGAAAAATCACCCAATCTCTGTTGTTCTCCTCCACGGAATTGGCAGCTCCGATGACGTTCCCCACTTTGTTAAATGCTCAATGAATTCAGCAGAAGCTTTTAGACTTCATCTGGTCCATTCTACAATAGGCGCCGAGCCAAAAAAGCACAGGCATGCCAGTTCCAGCAGTGTGCACCTGCACTGCAAAGCCTCCATCATCTCGCACACCATTACAGGACATGTGCAATTACCAGGAGCCGGTCTCATACAAGCCAATGGGGAAAAAGGGCCATTTTCTGAGTGCTATTTCTGTTGATTCTGACTGTGTGCCCATTTCAGCTGGTTATTTTATACTCTACACTTGCACAGCTATAAGACATAAATACATAATTCTTTTTATAGAAAACATAGGATTAGGATTATACTTTGACCACAAATATGACCACAGGCTATGTGTTGAAATAAATGATAAAAATGATCAAAACCACAAAGCCAAAGAGTCTCCATTCAACAACAACAACAACAAAAAATGTCCAGGAAATGGCAAATCCAAACAGCAGATTTGGATCTTTGGGTGCCAAATTGCTTGTCAAGTACAATGACCGTGTTCCTAGAGCCAACAGCATCTTTATTACCATACAGGTGCATTGCTTAGGTCTATTAGATTCAAATCAATTCAATTTAATTGTATTTAGATAGAGCTTTTAACAATAATAATAATCAGAATGTTCCTGTCGAGCAAGGCAGGGGTGACGGTGTCAATTTGTTGGAATTTCAGTCCTAAACTACTGAGCGACTGTAGTCACAAGCCATCAGAGAAAAACCTTTTATTAATGGCTGTATCCCATTGTGAGGCACAAAGTATTGGAAATCCAATCCTTTTTAATACCGCAACAAGCTCACAGTTATTCCTTCAACTTCCAATACTGTTTTATTTATGGGCCAACATGACCGTGCATGCTAATTTGACTTGGCTTGGCAAACCTGCTCAAGACATTAACATCTTGTAAAGCTTGAGAGCACCTAAGCACTTACCTTTTCGCGAATGTAATGGTATGGTAAAATGGCTGTAGCCTATTATTTATGTAGACTGTTATGAAACAGAACATGTGGTGTTCAGTTGTGCTAAATATAGCAAATTGCAGCATAACCTAAAATACTGATTGATTTCATTTAAGGCAGGGTAAAGTAAGGGTGGTAAACTGACAACAAATTCCAAATTAATTTAGGGCCTTTAGTATGAAACATGAACCATACAAGTAAGGCATTTTGTTCAGTACCATACGTCAGCATAACCTTCTAGAAACAAATGCAACATGGTATTACCCAACAGCATGATGCACATCAGACCAAAACAAGTGTTAATATTTTTATGTTTTTCATTTTTTTTTAGCTTTGTTGTTAGAATACAGTTCTTTTTATTAAAGTGTGTTATTGCAAGAACCTTATATCAGTTTGGCAGTGGAAAGGGACCGTGATAGGATCGCTGCTGTGTCTGATACATTTGTAATGGAACAACCATACTGCTATCACATCAGGGTTATTACTTGCTGAGAAAAATCCATCTGCTTAACTCCGGTCCTTTTTCCACTTATCCATGGGGTAAAGGAAGACTTATTCTTCATAGCAAAAAAAAAAAAAAAAGGCTAGATCACCGATAACATAAAGACAAATTATTGTAGAGATGGGGGGGATCGATTCAGTGATGTATGGCAATTCTTTTGTGTATCGCCCCACCGACTCCAAAATCTTTTTCCATTTTTAAATTAAGGTTTGCATTTGAGGCAGTAAAATGTTGGGATGACACTATAATCCAATATGTTGTCTTGTGAGTTTAGATCGCCACAAGTGTAGAGCAAGGATTTCAGGTCAACCATTTCGAACTCTTTACCTGCTAAGCTTCAAACATGGCTAGCTGTGATGCACTGGATGTTTTGGTATCTGTCCATCATAGCTAGCAATCTTTTTTTTTTTTTCCATCTGAAAATTGCTTCCCACATATGAGACTTGGGTGCCAATGATCGTGTCACCAGTGTACTTTTATATAATTAAACATCAATGTTATTCAATTTACCTGGCAGGGGCGATCGTGTTGTGGCTGTTTGCTTTATATGATGAGCCTACTTATGAAATTATAATTAAGTGTATACATCACCTGATGAGAGGTTTGCAGTTATAGCTACAAATTCCAGTTACTTCAACACAACTTTTTTTTTTTTCATTTTTTAAAATGCTACACAGAAATTCAGCAGTGTATTAAAATTAAAGTATAAAGGTTATACTTTTTAATTATCTATGTAGAAACATTGCCGTTCTATTATTTAAAAACAGAAGGATCATCAACCTTACAACTATTTTCAGGTCTTCATTAAAAACATCTTTTCCATGTGTGTTCACAAGTGTTAAAGCTTTGAACACTGTTAAGCTTCTATAGTGTAAAGTTAAAAAATATATATATTTTTTTTTAAGTTACCTAATCAGCCTTAGTCTATAATGCTTTATTCTGTATACAGGGTCACAGGGTGGCCTGGAGCCTATCCCTGGAGACTTGGGGCATAATGCAGGATACACCCTGGATGGGGTGCCAATCCATTGTAGCGCACACACACACACACAATCACACACTTATTCACACACTACGGCCAATTTGGAACGCCAATCAGCCTAATCTGTAGTCTTAGAAATGTGGGGTAAACCGAGCACCTGGAGGAAACACTGGAAGAACATGCAAACTCCTTGCACACAGACCCTGAGACGGGAATGGAACCTAGAGGTGGGAAGCCACAAAACTAATCAGTAAGCCAATGCGCTGCCCCTTCAAAAACTTATTGAACAAAATAATAATAATAATAATAATAATAAATATTTTTAGACCTTGGACACTATCTGTAACCAGCCTGTAGATACACTGCATGCATTAATGAAGATTTATTTATTTATTTATTTATTTAATAGCTATTTTCAGCTCAGTTATTCAAGTGTAGATTTTGGTTACTGTCAGACAGGAGGATGGAAAACTAGAAAGCAAGGAAAAAAGCTTAGCATCAGTTACTCTGCACCTGCCTGAAGACATGCATTTCTAAGATCTTTGGAGAGCTGATCAGATGATGCACTGCCTCTGCTTCAGGCAAAATGTAAACTTGTGCACAAAATGTGAACACGTGTTTGGAAAAAGACGAATGAAAAAATAAATAATTTTAAAAAGAGAGAGAGAGAGAGAGAGAGAGATGCGCGATTGATGGTCTTACCCAGCTTCGCTCGGGACTCCTCCAGTTTGCGGATCTGGTTCTCGATGAAGAGCATGGCCAGCGCGAACAGCACCAGCGCCAGGAGCTGAAACTTGGGCGGCATCATGATCCTTAGGAGCCCCATTAAAACCACACTACAGGAGGAAGATGACGGTGGCGGTGCTGATGAGGATGTGATCTATCTGCATGTCATGCCGCAAGTCGCTGAGCAGAGACACACGCGCGAGCTGCTTTTTCTACAAAAAGTGCAGAAACCCGAGGATCAGTCTGCACGCCGGCTTCATCAAGTGCATCGCATTTCAGTTCCGCCTTTAGGGATGCACGTGTGGGTGCGCGCGCGCGAGCGATTTGCTTGGCTGAAGTGCTCCACAGTTGTGAGCTCTCCCAAATGCTACTACCTCTCCGTGTGTGTGTGTGCGGTTTCCTCTGGTTCTCGGGCTTTATTCCTCGGTGTACTGTCGCTGTGTGAAGTCAGGCTGAGATGCATCTCCTACAGTGCCATCTACAGTACTGGAGAAAGCCACCCGAGGGGGGGAGAACTGAAGGATTTTTTAAACTCCAGGCCATTGTTCTCCTTTTGTCATGTCCCTGTGGTCAAACACCATCTGCATCATCAGCTGCGGAGAATCCGAAGAACCTGCAATGTCCATGTGTATATGTGAAATCCTTGTAAAATGTAATATTTTGGATTAAATCTACAGTGGCGTCTGAGTGCACTAGTGAGAATGTGATATTTATATGTATAGATCAACCATAGCATTATGTGGGTAGCACGGTCACCGTGCACCTCCAGGGTCCTGGTTCGAGTTCCACCATGGGGTCTGTGTACACATGTGTTCTGACACCTTTCTATTACAAACAGCATTTTCATCAATTTGATCTACACTAGTGCTTTTAATGAATCAGACCACACAGGCCAGCCTTTGCTCCCCATGTGCATCAGTAAGCCCCGGCCACCCATGACCTTGTCGCCAATTCACCGTTTTTTTCCTTCCTTGGATCACTTTTGGAATGTCCTGACCACTGCAGACCAGGAACATCCGCTGAGATTTGCAGTTATATATATTTCAGAGTTTTTTAGTATGTGCTAGATCCCCTTTTTTGCTTCAGTGGCAGAGTGCACTCAAGCTATTTAAAACCTTATCAACTCCATCAGATTGTCTGAACATAAGCATTAATAGAAAAGATTATACATGAAAGCTAACTGCTGAGGTACAAAGCAGTTAACATGGTCAGTATCATCACATTTGATTACAATTGAACAGGGACAAAGAATGAATGCAGATTATTTGATTACATTTTCAAGATATTGAACATTTACTTTCTTTTTTTCAAAATTCTAAAACCCTCTGTTTATTTCTATTTTTAAATAAATAAATAAATAAAAATAAAAAAATCCAGGTCCCCCATCTCAACCCCAAATTATACTATCCAGATTTTCAAGTAATCCCATTAATTTGTCCTGTGATTTTTAAAAAATCAGGAATTTCTAGTTAGTGCACTTTTAGCCTTATGGATCCACACAAGATTAAAATATACTTTAGACCACTTTTTACCAAAGATGGCTTTAGTAAATATTTGTGGTTATATTTGACATTTAATACAATAGACCAGGGGTGTTCAATTCAAACTGGTACTTTTTAATTGTGAAGAATAAGAGAAAACACTTATGAAAGTAAAACCTACTTTCATTTCTCTGTATAATACGCTCATACACTAATGTACGTATTAAAGGGTTTCACTAGTGACTGGACATTCGCAAAGATAGAAAGTGTTCTTAAGATGCCAACCCATGATCAGACTGCCTCCCCCCAGGATCTCCTTTTACCTGTACACCACACCACCTGGTGGCCAAAAAAGTCACCACCTGGATATAAATAAGCAAATAGGCAAGAGCCTCCCATTGGATAATTACTGCTGTGATTAATATGTTTTAGTTAAGTTATTTAACTGATACAGTGAGTAGCTTTTTATTTTTTATAAAAATATGTCAGAAGACATATCCTGTGGTCATGGCAAAGATGTTACCGTTTCAGAATGTTTCAGAAGGATCAAATTATTGGCAAGCATAGAAAACTATTTAGGAGACTGCTGCAAATACTAAAATTGGGTCAAGAACTGTAAAATGCATTGTTAAAACCTGGAAGGATAGTGGTAAACCATCATCTTTAAGAGAGAAATGTGTTCGAAAAAACATCCTGAATGAATATAATAGGAGATCACATAAATATAAGTGAAATCAAATCAGGGGAAAAAAACAGTAGAACTCACAGCTATGTTTACATGTGAAAGTAAAAGCATTTCCACATATACAGTGTGAGAAAAACTCAAGTAATTGGGACTAAACATCTGTCTAGCCTTAAGAAAAGCACTTATCAGTGAGACTAATCTGAAAAAAAGACCCCAGTTTGTTAGGAAGCATAAAGACTGGAATGCTGAGCATTGGAAAAGGTCAATAATTAAATTGTATTTTACTAAATGACATTTAAGTCAGCAGTTCATGGTGCATCAGTTGATTATATTCTGGAGAGTTCTACAGTTCACAATTTGGGCTATTTTTTTCCTTCTCAAATCAGTGTGCAAAGCAGCAACAAAGATACATCAATACCCTCTTGTTCTGATCTTTTCAGTTTTAAATTTCTGTTTCCAGCTGGTTAAGACTGGAAGATATGTCTTGTGCCATTGGAATCATCAGGCCTGTTCATTAGTCTGATAAAGAGAATGGACATTTTTCATGATTAGATAAGTACGTAAATGTAGTTGCAGCTTATGTTTCAGCAGACTTTTTCATTTGCATGGATTGCTATACCCTACCATCCATGAGCTGTATTTTACCTCCATACAGATAAGAGCTTTTGTTTGGGCATCACAAAACTCTGTCATCACTTTAAGCCTCCACAGCAAGTCGTCTATAAGGTGGTCCATGCTTACCTGCAAGTGTGGGGTGAAAAATGCTTTTTTTACTCTCCCTATGGTGATGCAGGCTCAGTGTCAGTGGAAACCTACAGTATATAAAAAGTGTTGTGGAATATTCCATTGCTCCTGGCACTGCATGAGAGACTTACTCAACGAAGAGCTTCTATTTATCAGCTATGATCATTCTCACATGTTAATGAGAGCAAAAAAGAAAAAGGGACAAGTTACTTCATTTGATGCTATGTTGTATGCATTGGGGTTATTCATATTGTTTCGAAGCTTGATACCCTCTGTAAGGCGAAATAATAATTTTTTCCTCAGCCAGTTCTTCTGATTACCTTCTCAGTACACATGTAGATTTCATTCTGCCTTGTGTTTCCCAGCATCCTCAACTAAAACTTTGTGTATACTGAATGGGAGAAGCTTCTGATGTGCCTGGTAGTAGCCAACAAACAAGTGACTATGGTTAAGGCCCAGTTACCTCAATATGACATTCTTTTACAAAGCAGTGAGAACTAACAAGCTGACATGTTCATACACAGGAACTCCAGCCTTCACGCTTTTGTCCCCAAGGCTGAGTTCTTGAAGGATGCACACATACACAACCACATCTCCCTTATAGAAGATTCTTTACATTGGCTTGAGGTTCACTACAGGATTAATTTTAAGATCTTTATGTTTAAGTTACTTAATGGTTGACTATATTCTCAACTCTTTGAGCTTTTACACTGTCAAACACCCTCTGGGTCACTGACTGTAGATACTCTAACCAGATGCTCTTGGGTGTTTTGTGGTCTTGACTAAAGCTTAAAGGAGATCGTGCCTTTGTGGTTATGGCACTAAATGTGTGGAACAGTCTACTCCTCAATATTAGGGCTGCACCAATTTTTGCAACCTTTAAGAAAAAGAAAAAAATGATGATGATGATGATGATGATGATAAGTAAGCTTTGGGCTTACTGTAGGTTAAATGTCCTGTCTTTTCTGATAAATCCCACCTTCTGTGTTATGATTGATCATAAAAATTCAGTCTCACCACTTATTGATTTGATGCTATATTACATATAAAACAGTGAACCTATCAGTGCTGCTTCCTTAGCCAGAGACTTAGTAGATGAAAGGAAATACTGGTGGAAGACATTTTTTTCTTTACTGATCATGAATAGAATTCATTTTACCTTCCAGAAACTCAAGTTACCTAATGTTACCCACAGCATGGACAGAAGAATATATTTATTCCAACAAAAGAGACATGATCGGATCAAGTATCATGCCTAATATTTATCTGCTGAACTGATTATCAAAGCTTCTTTCCACTGTTCTCATTCTGATTCTGAAAATTCAGGCTGACCGTGGTGTTTGCTTAATGTATTTTTATTTAGGTTGGACTATTATTTAGAATATTAGTGGAATTTTAGGGGGTTCATGTAAACACACCTATTGTCTTTTTAATCTGGTTGAAATATACTTGCTTTACTTCCAATACTGTGTTGTTATGATTGTCTCTTTCATGTATTGTGTAATTATTTCTTTATTTATTTTAATGTTGGTTTAATTCTGTTGTTTTAAAATCATCCATCAAACTTTATTTATGAACAAGTTACAGGCAGTGTCCGGCTGGCTTCTGACGTCCTTATTCCTGTCCTGAAAGGGCTATTCAAACAGAAATGAATTATGATGGAATTTCTTCATGAATGATGTTTCATAAGTAAAGGCAATTTTTCCCCCCTAAGCTTTGCAGCTGTACCATCTGAACTTCCCTGATGTATTCCAGGGATTTATGCTGTTTGGCTGCTTTATAAACAGCTATGCTACTGAAATCAGCACTTTTAAAGGTGACGATTAGTTCTTAATTTACAGCCTGGAACTTTTGGCTAAATATTTTCCCACAGTTGAAGATCCATTACTGTATTAGTCCAAAAGGTCATGACCATGACAGTGTGTCTTGTCTTTGCTTTCCCGAAGTCAGAGGGTGGATTCTTGGAGTTTGTCTATATCGGTCATCATGTGGGACCTTGACATCTGGGAGCCTGCTGCTGAGCTGTACTGTAATTCACAACACTTGTCATGAGTGCAAAATCTCTTCTGTAGCAGTTGCACACACATACCAGGTCTACTCTAATTCTCAAATTTGTATGTCTGTGATACAAAATTGCTCACACCTTGAGAACACAGTGTACACAGTAAAACATGATAATGGTAGGTGTTCACAATGCCATGACCCTGGGAATAATGCCATGATTTTTGGTAATGTACATTGCAAGTATTTGGCCTTTTGAATAAAAACCACCGAGCACGGGGACAGACCTGAGGTGAGATTTAAACCCCTTACTCTGGAGACGTGAGGTGATGGTGCTAACCCCTGAATCACTGTGCCATCGATTTAACTATATTTTTGTTGCTTTATTGTACAACTAAAAATCAGTTTTAAACAAAAAAAAGGGCATTTAGGCCAAAAGATGAAGTTCCCTGACAACATACAGTACGTGCTCATATCATAGTCTCTTATCACTGGAGACTACTTTATATGGAAATACAAAGGACAAGTTATGTAGAGAGAGAGAGACATTCTTTGTGGTTTGTCCCTGGTGTGCAGTGTCCCTTGACTCCCTTAACACTGAGCATAGAGGGATGAAGGATATAAGACTCCAGCTGTGCATGAAATTGCTGCCTGCCAAATCGGCTGTGTTTTGCTGCTGCTTAAAATAGCCTCATTCACCTTCTGTCACCAATCAGGTGCAACACAGCAGCAACATGTAAAAGTCTTAGCTGTTCGCACCACATTGTAATACGATCTTTAAAAAAAACGTTGCTTTCGTGGAAGATACAGTCATTAAAGAAACAGTTCAGCCATTTTTTAAACCTGTCTGGGCTGCAGGGCTAATGTTATTAGCTGTCATTTTTATACTCCATGTCTAAATCCTTTTACGCTTACTTTAATACACAAGTAGTAGAATTAAAGTGTTTTTTTATTAAAAAAATAAAATAAAAGATTGTAATTAAATGAAAATTATATCATCTCTATAATTTCCTCAGATGACACAGTGGCTTAGTGGTTAGAACTGTTGCCTTGCACAGTCAGGGTCTGGATTTGATTCCAGGCCAGGTTCGATTTCTGCCTCTGTGTGCATGGAGTTTTCATGTTCTCCCCGTGTTTGATGGGTTTCCTCCAGGTACTCTGGTTCCTTCCCACAGTCCAAAGACATGCAGATTGGGCTAATTGGCAAGATAAAGTAGTATTGATGATCAGTGAGTAAATGAGTAGACAAAAATGTAATGTGGAATAGATTAAAAAAAACAGCTGGAAATAGAAGCACAAGTACAAGCACAAGTTTGAGCTCTATTGAGGGAAAAACTGAAAGAAAAATCTGAAAAAAGATCATCCGACCCTCAAAAAAACCAGCAAAGTTTAACCGCAAATTTATGTGTCATTTCTTTTTTCCTTATCAGCTGCTAAGATCTAACCCTGGCTAAAGCATTCGTCATTCATACTATGAGTGTTAATGCTCAATCAATTACTCATACAGGTAGTTAATTTAAAAAAAATAAAATAAATAAATACTGTACTAAAATGCCAAAAACATTTTCATCCTACCTAGAACCTTTAAAGTTATAGCAATTAACAGACTATAATTTGTGCATTTTTCTGTTATATAGTATGTTCTGTCATGGTGTTCATGGTGTTCATGATGTCAATTTGGCATCTTTATGAGGAAATGTTAATCCATATAAAATAATAAAGTAGCCGGTACACATTATGTGAAATTTTTATTTAAAAAAAAATCCCTTGTACTGACTACATTTACGGCATATGGCAGACACTCTTATCCAGAGCAACTTGCTATTTTTTCTGAGCAGTTTTAGGATAAAGTGTCTTGCTCAAGGGCCCAACAATAGAAACAGCCCAATACCTTAACCACTGACCTACCCCTGCCTTGACCATGCCTGTTATGAGAAAAAAAACTGGATTGACTAAAGTAAAATGTAAAATGAAGACTTTGGGAATGATTAAATGACACATAATGATCTCCATGGCAGTACTAGAATCATCTTTACTGTAGGTTGATATAATGTAGCCAATGTCAGCAGCTTCGATCCAGAGATAGCACCTCTCTTATTACCTCACAAGGGCAGACAATTTTCTTTTATGTAGCAGCAGCAGGTTTTCTAAAAAAGAAAGCAATCACCAGTGCACCCTTTCTAACATTTAGAACAGGGGGGCACAATCCTGTGTCTTCTTTTCCAGTCCCAAGTCTGGATATATGCAGAGGGTTGAGGCAGGAAGAGCATCAGTGTAAATCATTTGCCTAATCAAATGATGTGAATCACTAAGAGGACCTCCATACCTGATCGGTCGTGGCCCGGGTTAACAATGACCGCCACCGGTGCGTTTGACCTACAAGGTGAGTTAGATGAAGTGATGCAGAGCATCACCATAGGTGAGAAAGTGGTGATTGGTGCAGATTTTAATTCTAGTGGTGGACTTTGCAAAGAGAATGGAAATGGCTGTAGTAAATACTTTCTTCAAGAAGAGGCAGGACATATAAGGGTGATATATAAGAGTGGAGGCAGAAGCACTCAGGTGGACAACATCTTGTGTCAACATTGTAATCTGAAGGAGATCAGTGACTGCAGAGTATTGGTAGGGGAAGTGTAGCCAGACAACACAGGATGGTGGTGTGTAAAATGACCCTTGTGGTGAGGAAGGTGAAAAGGACAAAGGCAGAGCAGAGGACAAAGTGGTGGAAGTTGAAAAAGGAAGAATGTTGTCCAGTTTTCAGGGCGAAGTTAAGACAGGTTCTGGGTTATTAGGAGGTGCTTTCAGTTGACTGAACAACTACAGCTAAGGTAATCAGGGAGACAGGTAGGAGGGTACTTGGTGTATCATCAGGAAAGGGAAAAGTGGACAAGGAGTCTAGGAGTGTATACAGGGAAACAGTATATAGAATAGCTAGCTAAGAAGAAGTGGGAGACTTAAAGGACTGAAGAGAGTAGACAGGAGTACAGGGAGATGCAGAGTAAGGTGAAGGTAGAGGTGGCAAAGGCCAAACAAAGAGCATATGAGGACTTGTGTGCTAGGTTGGACAGTAAGGAGGGAGAGGTGGATTTGTACAGGTTGCAGAGGCAAAGAGATAGAGATGGGAAGGATGTGCAGCATGTTCGAGTGATCAAAGATAGGGATGGAAATGTACTGACAGGTACCATGAGGGTGATGGTAGGATAGAAGGAGTACTTTGAAGAGTTAATGAATGAGGAAAATGAAAGAGAACGAAGAGTAGGAGTCGTGACTGTTGTGGAGCAGGAAGTAGCAAAAATGATGACATACCTGTGGAGGTATGGAAGTGCTTAGGAGGGGTTGCAGTAGATGGAGATGGGTCTGCATCAAGGATCGGCTCTGAGCCCCTTCTTGTTTGCTATGGTGATGGACAGGATGAGAGATGAGGTTAGACAAGAGTCTTCATGGACAATGATGTTTGCAAATGACATTGTGCTGTGTAGCAAGAGCAGGGAACAGCTCAAGGAAAATCCAGAGAGATGAAGATACACTCTGGAAAGCAGAGGAATGAAGGTTAGCTGTAGCAAGACAGAATACATGTGTGTGAATGAGAGGAACCTAAAGAGGGTGCAGGACTTTAAGTACTTAGTGTCAACGGTACAGAGCAATGGAGAGTCTGGAAAGGAGGTGAAGAGGCGGGTACAGGCAGGTTGGAATGGGTGAAGAAAAGTGTCAGGTGTGCTGTGCGATAAAAGAGTATCAGAGAGAGTGAAAGGAAAGGTGTTCGAGACAGTGGTAAAACAAGCGATGCTCTACGGCTTAGAGGAGGCAGAGTTGGATGTCGCAGAGATGAAGATGTTGAGGTTCTCTTTGGGAGTGACAAGGATAGGATAAAAAATGAGTTAATCAGAGGGACAACCCATGTTATATGTTTTGGAGATAAGGTCAAAGAGGCCAGATTGAGGTGGTTTGGACGTGTTCAGAGGAGAGATTTTGAGCATATTGATAAAAGGGTGCTGAGGCTGGCCAGGCAGGAGGTCTAGAGGAAGACCAAAGAGGGGATTTATGGATGCAGTGAGAGAGGACATAAAGTTAGTTGGGGTGAGAAAAGAGGAAGCAGAGGATAGGGTTAGATGGAGGCAGATGATTTGCTGTGGTGACCCCTGAGAGGGAACAGCCGAAAGACAAAGAAGATAACTGTGAAAGAATATAAATTACACATCCAGCTACTTATTATTACTGACATAAATTAATTAAATATACCTCATCCTACTTGTCATGTCCACTATAAATAATCTTTCACCAGATCACCAGATGTCACTAGCAAATGTATTTATTTAATTGTTTGTTTGTTTATTTGTTTGTTGTCTCATTTCCCTTTTTTTCATTATTTCACATGCTTTTGGTTCGCTAATGAATAACCTTATTCCATGTTTTTTTGTCATTGGTTGCTTGGCAATGGTTTTGCGTTTTTATATTAATTTGTTTTTGCTAGTTCTTGGGTCCTGTCTTGTTTATTAATTATGTCCTTTATAAAGTCATATTTTGGAACATTTTTTTCTGCAACTGCATTTTGTGCCCTATAGAGAAAGTTACACTGAAAGCTATGAATTAATTTTCTTCTTTACTCGGCATGGATTCCTGGCTGAGTCAGCAACATTCACAAGGATGTCTTGAAAAAAAACGTTCTATTGTGAGTAACGGGAAGAGTAATGCTTAGTCACAATCCTTTTCTCCTGTATCTACTTACTTCTTTCTTCTTGTTGTTTGTCTTACTTCTTTTTTTTTTGGTGTTTGCTTGTTTTTCAAATGGTGTCAAATAATATGGATATACTGTTTCTATGTAAACGTGCATTATGATTGTATATACAGGTGGGAATAAGATTTTACATAAGGTTCACTTCCAAGTTGAAATAGTAATAGAGAGAAAAGTTTATACACACTTGATCATCAATTCTATTGTGCTTTTTTTTATTTTATTTTTAGTTTCAATCCCTGCTATATTTATATTGTTATAAAAGCCTCCAATCTTCTGTGAATGATTTTACAAGTTTCTGGAACGAGGCTGAAGGGATTTGCTTGTTCAGCTTCAAGAGCATTAGTAAGGTCTGGCATTGATGTTGTGTAAGGAGACCTGGGGCACATTCCAGCTCATCTCAGTTGGTGATCCAGTTCATCAGAAAAGGTTTTCAGTGGAGTTAAGGTCAGGGCTCTGTGCAGTACACTTAATCAGACAAAATGTTGACAACATTTGGATTATTTCAAAAATTCCTTAAAATATTTGTTCTTTCCGCTCTTTCCTGTGCTTATTCTATCACTATTGTTTATAATATGCTCATACTGAAAACCCTTTCAAGACCCTTATTACTGTTTGACTTTTCAGTATACATTTATAGAAGAGTAATGATTCGTAATTCCACTATCCGGCGCCTTTAAGAAGAGGATGTCATCCCCTTTGAGACTGGTTCTTTTCAACATTTCTTACTCAGTTTTTGCCACTGTTGTTTCTGGTTTGTTTATTAGGGATCTTAATTTTTTATTTGGTAGGCTCGGAGCCTACCAAACACTTAGCAAGCGGAATGCATAACCCTTGAGAATCAACAGATAACCTGTCACCAACTTGCAGAAGAGACGCATCTGTCTGTGGAAACTGTTCACACAATCATTTACCAACACCACATTACATGAACTTGGCTGGTAGTTACTGCCACATCCATGTGTATAGTGCTGACCCCACGCCAAGCCATTTCCACATGTTTGGGCCATTAAAGGAGTTCCTGGAAAGCTGGAATTTTAGGCACAAAGCAGGCAGTCCTATCATGGCTCCAGCATGCAAAGAAACCTTGATGATATCCAAGCACTAGTAATAAGTGCATTAGTGTAGCAGGAGATTATGTAAAGAAAGAAAGGTAGTATTTACGTCCTTAATGTAACTGTGTTCTGCAGAATCAAATGTACCAGTTTGACTTGAACACCTCTCCTACATTTAATTTCTATAGTAATTGTGTAAAAAAACAACAACCTGTATTCATAAATGTCTAGACCAAGGTAATAGATAAGATTGGATGAAAAAAGTGACATTAGAAAGAAACAGTAAGAAAAAATGAAGAAGAGAAACACTTTATGAGTGATGAATAACACAGAGCAAAGAGATTCAAGTGTTTGGAAAAAGGAGAGAGATGAAGCTTCAGAGAGGCGATGTGGAAGGAAATTCCAAGGTTTGGATTCTGCAGCACTGAAAGGAAAGGAAGTGTAAATCTGGTGGACACAACTGAACCAGAGTGAAGGACGGCACTGATTTGGCATATTCATTAGATTTACAGTGTAAAATGAACTGTATATTTCTGGCATTGTCCGAGCGCATTTAGTAATGTCTAATGGCATTCAGAGTCTTTGTAGTTGCAGAAATTGGAGTGGATAACAACAAGATCCATTATATAAGATTTTCTGAGGCTGACCCACAAACACAAGCCTGTCAGCACTTTCTCTGCCATCCACCATCGTTGCCTTCCCCTTCAGTGTTTTGTGTGTATGTAATTGCTGTGCTGCACTGCATTTATTGACTGTCTGAAATTGCTTCCATTTAAAAGCAGTACGCATGTATTTACAATCTGTGGAGCAGTATGCATGTATTTACAAAACCTCTGTCACCAGTCACGTACACTTTTCAGAAAAAAACAGGTGCGAGATTGCTTCCAGAATTATTGGTCATCCTGATCATAACACATGGTTAACAATTTCTCGAGGTCACCTGAACCACCTTGACACATTCAGAGCCTGGCAGGATGCCTGTGTTTTTAAAAAATATTCGCTGTATATCATTTTAAGGATTTATTGCCATGCCTTCTCAATAATGTCTCACATAGGAGGGATTTATAAAATGCAAAAACTTTAAGGTTATAATTACAGTATGTTATTTGAATGAGTGCAAATATTTACAGATAAGGATACGATTTCAGTGACTTCCCAACTAAAATTTCATCTCTAATATGCCCCCTCAAACACACTAAATGAGAGTGCTTTCTGCCACCCTTTTCATTTGCTGTCTGTAAATGAAAAGGTTTTGAAAACACTTGGTTTCAATTCCATTCCAGCATGCCCTTGTCTACTTTCCCCTCATAATTTCTTCTTGATTGAATCTCAGTTGCTATCTAAAGATCACCGACGCTAGTTTAACAGCGTCGTGCACACATAGGCAACTATTTAGTAATGCATAAATCAGGCACATGCTCATAGTAACACATTAATCATGCACAATCAGTCTGTGCATGATTAATCTAATGAGGGCTAATGAAGGCTTTGCACTAAATATTGTAATTAAATACTGTAATTAAAACCTAAAATCTAATCCCTCATTGATTAAGTTATGTAAATTTACATATTTAAAAAATCTGTCAGTCAAAAGTAAAAAAACAAAAAACAAAAATAAAAACCTTATACTACAGGTAATTTGGGAGCACCAATTAACCTTATCCACAAGTCTTTGGACTCGAGCAGGAAAATTGAGTACCGAAGAGGAACCCACAGGGAGAACGTGCAAACGTCACACACACAGACCCGAGGCAGGAATCAAACCCTGGACCCTGGAGGTGCAAGGCAACAGTGTTGCAACAGTATCCACTATACCACCCTGCCAGATAACTTAAAAATACTTAAGTTTACAGTACAAACATAATGAAGGCCTTCATTTTTTTGGAACAACCTACAGTAGAGCTAATATCCAAAGTGCAAAATATTTATTGCTCCAATTAGGTGTCTTAAATGTATCATACATTTTCATTTTACAATTACAAATGTACAATTTTACAAATGTCCATAAACAAATACTTATTTTGAGTGACTCAAGGGATGGATGGATGGATGGATGGATGGATGGATGGATGGATGGATGGATGGATGGATGGATGGATGGATGGATGGATGGATGGATAGATAGATAGATAGATAGATAGACATCCCACACATACATATATTAGCAAACATTATAAAAATAATAGGCTGAAATTGCAAGATTTAAAAACAAAAGCTCAGCTCAACACAAGACATCGGCCAGATCGCCAACATCAAGAGTGCAAATCTTTAAATCCTACGAGACGTAGCCAGTCAAAGATGCACTTCATCAACAGATTAAAAGAAGTCTCACCTCTGAGGACATCAATTAGAGAAAAGCACACAATCAGTTAGACCCTACACCAAAGTTTGACATGCATTAGGACAAAGAAGAAGAAGAGCAAAGGTCAGTAAATTAAATCTGATATTATTTAGTAAGAATTTTAGAAAGCATTCCAATAGTTTTAAGGTATTAGAGCATATTCGTCACAAAATTTATAAATGCAATAGAAATGGTGTGTGTGTGTGTGTGTGTGTGTGTGTGTGTGTGTGTGTGTGTGTGTGTGTGTGCGTGCGTGCGTGCGCGTGTTTGCTTCTAAAAAATAATACCTTGCCTAAGGCCATACTCATTTGCACATGCAGTTGCTTTTCCCAAATCACTTTAATGCTGCAGTAAATCATATTGGTGGGGAAAAAATTTGTCTAATTGTGTAAATACCTCCTAGTAATTTGCACCTTTAGCTAGAAATACTCTAAATTGCAAATTTATTAAGGCAAACACATAATGGAAAGACATGATCTTTTGCCCCCAAAAAGAATTGCAATCATATTACAGTGGTACCTCGGCATATAAACTTTTCGCTCTAAGCACAAAAATTTTGCAAAGAATTTGCCTTGTCATGCAGAGCATTTTGGGTATATGAGCAAATGAGCCAGTTGTCCGTACATCTGTTTGATCAACACTGGTTTGGATCAGTGGAAAGCCAAGTATATTTATTAATTAGCCAGGATCACACAAACACGAGAGGTTTATCTCATCTGCTGGTGTTAACAAAACCCAGGAAATCTGTGCATAAGGAATACACCCTGAATGAGACAGCAGTCCATTTTAATCACAGCGGTTAGAATTTTAAACCACAGAAAAACAAGGGTGAAATTGTGATTAAATGTTTTTATACCACAGTGATTTCGAATAATGCATTGTGATTGGTCAAAATGTGTTAATTTAGATTCGGACATTTTACAAAGTCACTGATATATAACCCTTGGCCTAAACAAATAAAAATACATATACGTAATTGTTGATATAAAGCTTTCTGGAAGGAAAGGTTTAGTTACATTTTTGAAAGTTTGGAATTGTAGGCAAAACGTTTTCAGGGCTTTGCTGTTTCTTGGTAATGAATTTCATGGTCATGACAAACTACATCTTTTTTTTTATCTCATTATAGTGTATGATAATATCCAGCTGCCTTCAGATGTTTACATACATATCATGACCATCAACATACCATGGCAATATTGTTTTTTTTTTGTGATTTTTATGAAGTGGTGTTTTTTTTCAAGCAAAAGGTAAACAATCATTCTTTTTGTGTTTTCTGATATCAGCACATGACTAAATTTACCCTTGCAGGTACTTCAACATCCTGTTAGTGATTATAATTGACAACATCATTTGCGCAAACATAAACAAAAACAAATTATTGGATTGACATCACCAGAGGTGGAAAATAACCAATTAAAATTACTTCCTACTGTACATATTTAAAATATATGTTCACATGAGTAGTTTTATTAGAAGATACCTTTTTTACTTTTACTCCACTACATTTTAAGACA